>NC_043000.1:84482534-84527534 GCF_006345805.1 Octopus sinensis
TCATCCGTAGCACGAGGTAATCGTCATTATCCGTAAATTTCGGCAACTTATGAAGATCTTTAGTCCAATCTGATTTCAGCACATTAGGATCAGGTAAAACTTCACCGAGAGGAGATAAGTTTTTGTTTATTCCGATCTGAAGTATACTTCTCGTCTGCTGATTTTAATTCATTGACGTTCTTTATGGAAAGAATTTTAATACCTTTTAACCTTTCAACCAAATCCGCCTTTTTCCCAGTAACATACTGTCCATGTAATCGCAAATAATTCTTTAATTCGAGCTGCTTAATATTCATATGACATGGCACACAACAACAATGGCGTGGGTAATCCACGGAAGTAGAATTGTCTGGATTGAGAGTCGCCTAACCAAGGGAGATAATCTACTTATCGGAATATATTTTGCCCACGGTGTCAATGCGTGGCACCGAACCCGGAATCATGTGATTGGTAAGCAAGCTACTTACCACACAGCCACACCTGCGCCTATGTATGTATGTATGTATGTAAATCCCCCCAAAACAACGAAAAACAAACACAAGAAAAAAACAACAACGCGAGGACGTGGTACATGCAAAGTATTAGCAGACGCTCAGGGAAGGAAAGAGAGGTAGTTTTACGTTTCGAGCAAACTCTTCGTCAGAAACTGTAGACGGAGGAAAGTTCAAGAGGAAAGGAAGAAGGAGGAAAAAAATCACCAACGATCCACATGTGCTTACATTTTGAAATGACCGGAAGGGAATGGGTGAAGAAAAAGTTTTTTGTAAGACAGCAGAGTGTAAGAGAAGGAGTATTTATCTGTATGTGTGGATATGTGCGTGTGTATGCATGTGTGTTGTGTGTTGTGTGTGGTGTTTGTGTTGTTTTGGCTGTTTATATGTGCATGTGTGAGTGAACTTTGTGTCTCTTAATGTAGTATTCAGCAGCATGGTAACAGGAGTGGTGGTCTTTTGTGTCGTCTGTCTCTTCACATGTGCGTAGAGGAATGGTCAATAGAAAGGTGTTTGACTGGCAGTTTGAAGTATGTGTGCGCGTGTGTATGCATGTTTGTACGTGTATGTATATGTTGTGTACGTGTGTTTTGTGTGGTGGTGTGCATGCGTCTGTGTGTGCATGTGTGTGCGTATGTGTGCGTATGTGTTTGTGTGTGTGAGTATGCGTGTGTGTGCATGGATTTGTGTGTGTGGTGCTTGTGTATATGTGTGTGTGCGTGTGTGCGCGTGTGTATGTGTGCATGTCTGCGCGTGTGTATAGACACATAGACACACAGATAGATAGGTAGATAGATAGATAGGTAGATAGATAGATAGATAGATAGATAGAGATATTTGTGCGTAGGTCTGTATCATGCATATCTACAAATGCATGTGTGCGCACGCATGCATACATACATAGATACATGCATATATATATATGTGTGTGTGTATGTATGTATATATATATTATATATATATACACACACACATATATATATATATATATATATATATATATATATATATAATATATATATATATATATATATATATATATATATAAAATATAAAATCGGACAAGAACACAAAACATCCTGACAGTTAGGTGATACAAAAAAAGGACAAGAAAACATCAAGAAAGACGATGCAAAGGAAACAAGGTTGGGTGATTCGGAGTTTTCTTTCCTCAGTCGAGTTCCAGATTATCTTTGCAATTTCGGCTGGTTATACAGGAGATTGCTCCCATCTGGCCAGCCCCAAGAAAAAACTAAGCTAAGAGCATTCGATTCCTTGGAAGAAAGCAGCGATTGTATAAGAAAACAAGGACGGAAAAAAACGGAGAATGTTACACAAATACAAATAACAGGACATAACAACAGGTGTCTTTCGACTAAGGACGAATTAAATTAAGCTAGCGTGTGTGGAAATCAAGCCTTATGGCAGTGATACAAGATTTCACAGGCACAGAGAGGAATATAGATGATGCACAGACGATGGCCGAACCAAGAAAAATCAGGGTTGACCGAACACCGGTCACGTGGTGAGAGAAGAGTGAGAGGTAGAGGCAGAGGGACAGAAGAATTAAGGAGGGGCGAAAAAAATGACCGGGACATAGTGAAGTGAAAAGAGGAGGGAAAGACAATCTGGAACTCGACTGAGGAAAGAAAACTCCGAATGACCCTTTCTTGTTTTCTTTGTATCGTCTATCTGGTTGTTTTATAGTGTTTGCAACATCTATATTCCTCCCTGTGTCTGTAAAACCTAGTATTCCTGCAGTAAGGCTTTAATTTCCACACAGGCGCTCTCTCTCTCTCTCTCTCTCTCTCTCTCTCTCTCTCTCTCTCTCTCTCTCTCTCTCTCTCTCTCTCTCTCTCTCTCTCTCTCTGTATATATATATTTAGGCGCAGGAGTGGCTGTGTGGTAAGTAGCTTGTTTACCAACCACATGGTTCCGGGTTCAGTCCCACTGCGTGGCACCTTGGGCAAGTGTCTTCTACTATAACCGCGGGCCGACCAAAGCCTTGTGAGTGGATTTGGTAGACGGAAACTGAAAGAAGCCCGTCGTATATATGTAATATATGTATATGTGCGTGTGTGTTTGTGTGTCTGTGTTTGTCCCCCTAGTATTGCTTGACAACCGATGCTGGTGTGATTATGTCCCCGTCACCAGCGGTTCGGCAAAAGAAACCAATAGAATAAGTACTGGGCTTACAAAGAATAAGTCCCGGGGTTGAGTTGCTCGATCAAAGGCGGTGCTCCAGCATGGCCGCAGTCAAATGACTGAAACAAGTAAAAAGAGTAAAAAAAAGAGTGTATGTATATATATATATATATATATAAGTTGAGTGTAGAAAAGAGTATAAAATACTTTTTATACACAGAGGAGACCTTGAACAGGGCTCCTTACATGCCTAAAATGGCAGTTAAAACCCAAACCACGAAAAAGAAATTCATGAGGCATGCTGTTATAACACCTGACCGAACAAAAAAAAAAGTAATGAATAAGTAAATCCCGAACTCAAATACCCTTTTAGGCATGTAAGGAGCCCTATCAAGGGTCTCCTCTCTGTGTATAAAAATATTTTATACACTCTTATATTTTTAAAAATATGTTAAATCTTATGACTTTTATTTATGCATACTAACTACTGGTAATAAATTATTTTAATTTATTAGCCTCATATTTACGATAGTTATATGTATATACTGATATAGTTAGACAGACAGACAGCTAGATAGATAGATAGATAGATAGATAGATAGATAGATAGATAGATAGATAGATAGATAGATTGATAGATAGATAGATAGATAGATAGATAGATAGATAGATAGATAATAGATAGATAGATAGATAGATAGATAGATAGATAGATAGGTGCACAGAGAAAGATGAAGAGAGAAAAGGAAGAGAGAATAAATCAGAAAGAGAGAGAGGGGGAGGGAGGGAGAGAGACTAGATAACAGAGAAGGAAATTTAAAATCACGAAACTATGATAGCTGGAGCTTCTACCTGAAATGGTAAAATTACAAGAAAAAGATGTGTGTTTGGTGGCAACGATTGTTGAAGAGGAAGCAGTTTTAAGGTACTTTAAGCAGGCGACATACTGAGATGCAATATTTCGCCTTAATGACATTTCAGATGCCTTAAGACATGACATTAATCACGAATCAATGTTTTTAGTCAACTGAATTTGATACCGTGACCACCTCGAGGCATTTGCTACAATAACAAGTTTCATGAAAATGATAATAATATTGATATCGATCAGGATTATTATCATCATTATCAATGATTACTGTGATTTGTTGTGGAAATGAATCCTCGCTTATATCTTGATTGTGTTTACATATGCAGATTTAGAATTTATACAGCCATCTTATATATACTATTTAGCATTGCCCTGTTATATACACATGCTTATTGTTAGTATAACCATCTTATATTCCCCTTCTTTTGGTTAGTATAGCCGTGTTATGTAAGCACTGCTAAGTATCGTTATGTTATATGTACATGTTTAACATATATAGTACTGTTATCTTATATACAATCTTTAGTATTGCCATGTTATATACACAGTCTTACGATTTATATAGCTACCTTATATACATCAATTTAGTGTTGCCATGTTGTATAAACATACTTATGATTGGCTTAGCCATCTTATATACATATGCCTTTAGTTCGTATAGTAGTGTTATATACACTGCGAAGTATCGCTATGTTATATGCACATGCTTATGTAGATAAATTATTGCCTTCTTATATACACTTTTTAGTAGCGTCATGTTATATACCAGATTATCATTAGCATCGCCATCGTGTATATATATCGTTGTGCTTAGTATCGGTGTGTTATATACACATGCTGAATAACAGCATGTGATATACACGTGTTTATGTTTATTATGGCGATATTATGCAATACAGTGATGAACCCTAATTAGCATAACCAGTGAATGTAGGGGTCTGATTAGTCTTTTAAGACTATTTTTATTTGTTTGTCTGGCATGAACGCGTATTTGTATGTGTGCTTGCGTGTTTATATGTGGAAGGAGCAAATATATCATTTTCTGGTCTTTCTAGGGAACTATATCATGCGCAGCTGTGACAACGATAAAACGCCTCTTGCAGTATGTGTTCAGAGATTTTGCCACCCACGTTGACACATTATATCATAACATTTTTCGTTGAATGTTTTGCCTTTCTCGGTTACGGCTCACTATGATATGAACGACGCATACTAAGCGATGTTATAAAACCAAGCGATGCTTGTGTTTGAAGCTTTATGATCAAAGGTCATGTACCGAACCAATCTCACTTTCTGAAGAAAGCTTGCAGTCGCCCAAAACCAAGAACTACTCTACATCATTGAATGCAAACCAAGCTGCAGGTGTTACACCAGAGTTTTCTTTCTCCAATAAAATGGTCGGAAATTCTGGCCTAGATCCACGCATACACACACGCGCGCGCACATACACACATGCACACACGCACATACACACACACGCACATACATACGCACATACTACACGCACACACACATATACACACGTACATACACACACACACACCAGCACAGGTTCGCACATATACCTCCAACAAACAATACTCATACAAACACGCACACAATTATACACACATGGGCACAGACACACACGCACATACACGCACACACGCACGCACATGACGCCTACACAAACTCCACAAACCCCCCACACACGCATACACAAACTCACATACACACCTATACATATACGCACACGTATACACATATAGACACAGACACACACACGCACACACAAACATGCGCACACATACGCACGCACACACGCACACGAATGCATACACCTAACACTCACAAGCCCACGGATACACGTATATACACCCACATACGCATACCGCACACACATACACACGCACACATACACACACAAGTACACGCACGTACATACACACACAAATAAACCCACACATACCTCCCATACACACAGCACACACTCATACATACACACACACAATTATACATACATGTATACACACATACGCGCATACAAGCACACACGCACACATACACAAAGTGAAGCATAGTTATTCCCCACACACACAACCACTACGCATACATACACGAACACACACACACTACAAACAACACACGCACACAAAACACACACACACATACTTCAAACTACCAGTACCTTTCACTGACCATTCTTCCATGCACATGGTAGACAAAAGAGCCACTCCTACTTCATTCTTCCTTGACCTTAAACGATACTAAGCACAACCACACACACACGTGCTATCATTACACACATACACACACACACACAGACC
Source organism: Octopus sinensis (assembly GCF_006345805.1). Taxonomy (NCBI): domain Eukaryota; kingdom Metazoa; phylum Mollusca; class Cephalopoda; order Octopoda; family Octopodidae; genus Octopus; species Octopus sinensis. The sequence goes on from NC_043000.1 coordinate 84,488,348, forward strand.
TGCGCGCAGGCACATATCCACACTTACACACACATACCTCCTTCTCTTGCACTCTCCTGTCTTTGAAAGAACTTTTCTTCACCCATTCCCTTCCGGTCATTCAAAATGTGACCGCTTGTGTACCATTGGCGATTTTTTTCGTCCGTCTTCCCTTCTTTGGATCTTTCCTTTTCCTATGTTTCTGACGAAGAGCTCAGCTCGAAACGTTAAACCCTCCTTCTTTCCTTCTTTCCTGAGCGTCCAATAATACTATACTTGTTCCACGTCCTCGCGTTGTTGTGTTTTTATGTTTGGATTAACTATGTATGTATGTATGTATGTATGTATGTATGTATGTATGTATGTATGTATGTTGTATGTATGTATGTATGTATATGGTGTGTTCCAGAAATATTTACCCATGTTTAAAACTCTTCCTAAAGAATATCGGTTCAGGTAATATTATCTACATTTTACATAAAGATTTGCATTTATCTTTTGTTCATGTGTCTATTGTTTCGTCCGTCTATAACGTGACACTTTGAAAACATCTGGAGTGAGCAACAAAGACATAATAAAGCAGTAGGATGTGTGCCGTAAAACAGTGTTGAATACCTGGAAACGATATATGGAGTCTGCTACCACCTCTACCAAATCAATTCCTAGTAGGAAATGATCAATTCATACCAAACTATTGAAGCTGTGAAGAAGTGAATGAACCGAAATCCCTAAGAGAGTGCAGGAAAAATCTGCAAAGCTCTTGATATTTCAAAATTGTCAATGCACAGGGTTTTTAAAGGGGGTTTAAAACTAGCTGCATACAAGAAACAATCCCGGCAATTAATTTCAGAAGCTTCCATGAAGCTTGACGTGGTTAAAACCATGTTAGCTGAGATAAGCGCGCCGCTAACAAAGTGTTGAGCTGGTCCGACGAGATCGTCACCGTGGTGTACATTTACCAATAGGCCGATGATAGGTTTCATGTACCTACTGCAGGTGACTTACCCGAAGGTAGCAGGAGTAATTTACATCATCAGAAGCCAGCTACAGTCATGCTGTGGACCGCAGTTGCATCTGATGTGACTATGCCTTCCTCAAGTTCAGACATCAATCCCATAAACTTTGCTATCTGGTCCATCTTCGAGAGTAATGTTTCTGCTCGCCCCTATTCAAATGTATCAGATCTGAAGAAAGCCCTTCTGTGTTCATGGGTCAAGACGGATGAAGAGGTCGTACGGTGCCCATGCAATTCAACGATCACTCGTTTGCAGGTTATGATCAAGGCAAAAGGTGATCATTCTGAAATGTAATTGCTGGAATAGATTGTCAATTTACTCTAGAACGTTTGAGCCAAATTTCATAATCCTACCTTAAGTTTATTTTGAATAATTAAGAAATATCAATGGGTAAATCTTCCTGGGACACCCTGTAAACCTGTAAATTCTCTCTCTCTCTCTCTCTCTCTCTCTCTCTCTCTCTCTCTCTCTCTCTCTCTCTCTCTTCTTTCTTTCTCTCTCTCTCTCTTTCTATGTGTATATATTTAAATATATATATATAGATATATATATATATATATATATATAATATATATATATATATATATATATATATATATATATATATAGGCCTGATTTGTAAATAAACGTTATAAATTATAAATTCCCTATTGCTTTCCTTTCATTTTTTTTTCTTTCTTTCTCTTATTTCCTTCTTTTGATAAACATTAGATTCTCTTCTCTTCCTTTCATTGGCGTATATATTTTCATTGTACACATTTTAGCCTTATAATCTTATTGAGTCTTTTTAAATTTACTTATACATATGCATATGCGTGTGTATATAGACTGGTTGCTCGTTTTATCCCTACAGCAAGGAAGACAATCGTCTTGTCGGAAATCCTCAGCACTTTTTCATTAGTAGAGTGGAAGAAAAAATTTTATATTATCCTTCTGCATTTATTTACTTCGTTTTACGTCTTTTTCTATCGGCAGTGCGTTTCCTTACTGCTACTGGCAAACAAATTCTACCCATAAGATGTTGGGCTACCTGTGGTTATGGTAGGAGAGATTTAAATAAGATGGAATGTTGCATATTGAAAGACACATATTTGTCATATGAAATTCTTACACACTCAGCCATGTCTGCGAGTGTGCAGGTGCGTGCGTGTATGTGTGTGTGCGTGTATGTGTGTGTGTGTGTGTGTGTGTGTGTGTGTGTGTGTGTGTGTGTGTGTGTGTGTGTGTGTGTGTGTGTTTGACAACTAGTTACTAATACAATTCCACTCCAGATATTGACCAGGAGTCAGAAGCATGGCCAAACATTTTTCCACGTCATAATACACAGTACTGCTTTGAAACATGTGATAAATGATTGTTACAGGTTCTCTGTGATTTTAAATGATTAAAATAATCTTTCCACGGTGTCACTGCTTCAGTTTCAACACACCGTCTCCAGGTGGAATAGTAACCTGACAAAACAAATATAGGTCTGCATTATACACACACACGTATACGCGCGCGCGTACACACGCACACGCAAGTACACGCGCGCACACAAACAAATGTGTGTGTGCGTATGTGTGTGTGTGTATTCTTTTATTGAAATCTAAAGTTTCACGCTGTGACTACTCACAGTTTTCCGTTACTATCACATTCCTCAAGGCAAACGTGATAGTGAAGAATCAGCCTCGACTATATGAATAAAGTCTACTACATGTTTCAGTACATTCTTCTATCGTTTGTACAACTAAACATTTATGCATGTACGTATGTATGTATGTATGTATGTATGTATGTATGTATGTATGTATGTATGTATGTATGTATGTATGTATGTATGTACGTATGTATGTATGTATGTATCTGTGTATGCGTGTATATGTATGTGTATGTATATACATGTACACGTATGAATATGTCTATGTATATATATATAAATATATATATGTGTGTGTGTACGTATGTATGTGTGTATACAGACACACATATATGTGTGTGCATGCGTCTATGTATATATATATATATATACAAACATATATGTGTGTGTGTGTACGTATGTACTTATGTATGTATGTACCTATGTATGTGCGTGTATACATACATATATATATATATATATCGTATATGTACATGCACCTATGTATGTATGTGTGTATATACTATCTGGTGTATGTATGTATGTATGTATGTATGTATGTACGTATGTATGTGACTGCATTCTCGCAGTAAGTATGCAGCGGTGTACCAGAAAATAAATACTTGTATCAACTTACAGCAGTGGGTAACACCTGACTGAAATAATATTCGAAATACGGGTGTCTTCATGAATGTAGAAACATCTGTGTCGAAACTCAAAGCATGTATTTTCTATATAAAAGAAAATACCAAAGCTGTGTTAATAACACTTCTAAAAGCTATGTTGTGAACACTTATTTTCACTTGATAATCGTGAACGAGACTGCGTAGAGTTGACCATGAGAAAAACACGTCTGAAGGTTGAATCTACAACTTCGTTACATTAGCCTTGAGTTTTCTCAGATATCACAAAACAGAGCCTGACACGATATTTAAATTAACTGGAAGGCGGAAGACCTGTTGTAATTAAAGGAAGTATTGTATTGAGCATTCTTACTACCTTGAAATGTCCCAAAGTCACTGTTGTTACTTCCTTCTTCTTCTTCTACTTATTATTATTATTATTCTTATTATTATTATTATCATTATTATTATTATTATTATTATTATTATTATTATTATTATTATTATTATTATTGTTGTTGTTGTTGTTGTTGCTATCATCATCATCATCATCATCATCATCATCATCATCACCACCACCACCATCATCATCATCATCATCATCATCATCATCATCACCACCACCACCATCATCATCATCATCATCATCACCAGCATCATCACCAGCATCATCATCATCATCATCATCATCATCATCATTATTATTATTATTATTATTATTATTATTATTATTATTCAACATTTGACAGTTTCACGCAGATTTCTACTGCATCACCTGTTAGACCTCCGTGTTGTTGGGGTGTGTACAACATTGTGCGTTCCTATTTGTTGTTAGGGGAGTGCAAGCTCTTCCTGCCACTTTATAAATTATTTTATCATCATCATCATCATCATCATCATTAGCATTATCGTCATCGTTATTATTATTGCTGTTGCTGTTCTTGCTGTTCTTGCTAAGTTACATTTGGTAACTTTAATGACTTCGCTACAATCTTTGTGCCTTGAAGGAATGAGGCTACATTAAACGTTAATTAGAAAATATGGCTTTAGCAACTCATTGTGACGGACCTTCGAGCGAGGTCCTGCATGGTTTCATAGTCCGATAGAAATAGAAGCTATATCCACTGAAATACACCAATCAACATTAAAAAATACAAAGGACACATTCGACCGTGGAGTTGTAGATGTGCATAAATACGGAATGGTCACGACTGGAACGCTATTGATCACTTGTTTTCTCAAAAAGACCCGACCTGGGGCTCAACAATCACCATTGATTTCATTGGTCCCAATAATCCTACTATGAGATGACATATGTTTTTAAAACTGAATTCATGAACTCCTCTGTATATTGAACCTCTTAATCAATATATTAAAGCTGTATCTATAAGCTTGAATGACGGTACAGATCCAGATAGAAGATGGAGATTTATGATTTGATTGATGATTTTTCTTAATTTTATCGCTTGGGTGCAAGTTTTGATCTTTCCTGCAACCACTTAACACCATGAAAGTGTTACGCTCTGCTAGAGAAAACTTTGACTTTAAAATCTTTCATGAAACTCATACTTGGAATTCAATAGATTATTGCTGTTACAGATAGTCAAATGGTTATTGGCACCCTTAGAAGATGATACATCATTAGCATATTCATCCGCAGATTAATATGTGGTCCAATAAAAGATGATTTCAGGCTGACATTCAATATATCAAATTTCATTTCTCTTCAGAAAACTACTAAAGTCAATCAAAATCATAGGACAACCACACTGCCACAACATTAGTTAAAAGAGTAGAATGAGAAGAAGCTGGTGATGATATGCTTCGTTGAACCTTAACTGACAAGTTCGAATTCCATGGAGAAACGGAAACCGTTTGTATCGGCTTGAAACGGTGTCTTGCATGACATTGTACTTCCATCCAAAATGCCGCCCCCTTGACACCCAGGCCACATTCCTAGTGCCCCCATCCCAACTAATCATCACACACATGGTCCTCTTTCTGAAGCAAATTCAAAGCAACTGTATTTCACAAATAAAACTTAACCTAACAAATCCATTATTTTGTTGTTTTTACATGAATCACCATCCCATTACTGCCCCAATTTTTACATGAATCACTACCTCATTACAGCCCCAATTTTCTTCAACTACTCCTTGAAACTTCCCACTGCCCTTAGCGGGGCAGTACCACCCACTTTGGGAACCACTGTTAAACTATAGCTTCTTTTATGTGAAGTATTAAACCTCCCATAACATTAATTTCTTAAACCATAGTTTCTCTTATGGGAAGTGTTAAACCTCCCATAGCATTAATCTTTTAACCATAGTTTCTTTTAACCATAGTTTCTCTTACAGGACGTGTTAACCCTCCCATAGCTTCTTTTATGGGAAGTGTTAAGCCTCCCATAACATTAATCTTTTATACCATAGCTTGCCTTATGAGAAGAGTTATTGATATTGCAGAGGATGGAACTGCCAAAGTAACTTGGCATTACTTTCTTAATCTTTCTTAAAATTTTTGAGCAATGCTACAGAAGGATAAGGCGTCATTAGAAGGTACATCCAAGCTTTTATTCAAGTTATATTAATAGTAAACTGGCTTCGGTTTTTGACAAACTGGGTTACAATTATTTGAAAGCAAAATACACTTTTCCTAAAGCTGTACACATCCTGAAACCTGAGTGTGAACCAGTTTAGCTCCAAACAACTTGTCTCTTCTGCATCTTGTCTTAACATGTGTAGCACTATGCCACTTCATTCTACAGCAGATTTTTTATAAAGTTGTTAAGAAAGCTAAAAGAATCCTGTCAACGTTGTTTAGCAACCTCTCAATAGTTTCTTATGTGAAGTATACACGTCTATTCTCCAAAGAAACAGCAAATATTATCTGATTAAATTGAATTGCAAGCTGCCTCATAACTACTACTGCTATACTTAGCTAACATTGCAGTTATTTGAAAATGTTGCTTTATCTCAGTTTCTTTCAGTTAGCGATTGAAGGTCAACATAAGAAAGAGGTCCTGTCGACCAAAGTTTCTGGATTGTGTAATTGTAACCAAATGAAGGATAGTAAATATAAATGAAGGATAGTAAATATAAATGAAGTATGAAAATACTTGAGTTCTCCAGTAAATATGGAAGGGAGATTATTTATATTCCAAAATTTTAGAGATGTACCTCATTAGGTACTACACCTTTCTGATGTTCTTATTTCTCATTCCTGACCTGAAGTTTCTACAGCATTTTTGTTAACATACATGGACCCTGATAATTAATTCCTTTTCATTCTTCAACTTTCCTTTTCTTTGTTAATCATTAGACTCAATACATATACAAAATTGACAAATACATTCTTTTATTTGAACTACTGTTAGGTAATTTTTAAATGATACCCAACTTGTCCTCGACAGAAAATTAATAGATGCTCGCATAGTGGTCTCCATTCTTTCTTAATAGATCAATATGTCTCTTTGACTGGAAGTCTTCTTTTTCACTTTGTTTCAACTGATCAGCATTCCATTTCAAAGAAGTGTTATTTCTCTGTCACTTCGACATTATGAGAAGCACGATTAGCAAGCTAAGAAACCGATAGATGACCTCATAAACGTAGTGCTTTGGAAAAAAAAAGGTAATCCAATAACCGAAAATATATATCTAGCTGCAAACAGAGTTAAAAACGAACAAAAACAATAAATGCAGAACTGCTAAAGAAAGAAAAGGTGGAACAAACGAGAACATGGAACTATTTGAACGAGTTCAGGAAGAACAAGAACAAATGTGGAAAGGAAAGAAAAAATTAACAGATTTACATGTTTTAAAATATTATACTTGCAGAACAGGTAAAAATGTAATATAAATCACTGAAAAGGATATAAAGACAGTAACCAAACGTAACTGAGAAAACTATATAAAATACCTCTATAGGTTTTTTTCTCGTATTTTAAAATATTGTATTAGCAGAAGTAAACAATAATGCAGCATAAAATAGTGGAAAATCAACATATAAAGATTTATAACTGCTATTAGAAATTTAAGAAGGAAGAAGAAAATACAAGGAAATGTAGATATATGTTAGACTAATTTTAAGTTTTGAAATTTGATAAAAACGTGTAATATAATGAAACACGAATCATTACATATATATATATATATATATATATATATATATATATATATATATATATATATATATATATATATATAGAGAGAGAGAGAGAGAGAGACGGGGAAATAGATAGATAGATAGATAGATAGATAGATAGATAGATAGATAGATAGATGCTTATATTCATGCATTCATACACACATGCATTCATACATACTTATAAATATGTATGCAGAGGTTGTCCGTGTGTGTGTGTGTGTGTATGTGTGTGTGTCCGCGTGTTTTATTCTCCGCACGTAGGTTTGAAAAATTCAACAGTTTACCATAGTCTGAGTGAAATGATAATAGGAGAAAAATAAAATAAGATATCTTACAATAACAAAGGTTGACAGAGAAAAGAAAGCATAAAAAAAATTCAAATATGATATCTATAGTCAGAATAAGAAATAGTTTTGCAGCACTCTATACGTGTGATTGTACCGAAGATATTCCCAACAGGTTAGCTGATCTATGGTCGAAGTATTATAAAAATTTGAAAGGGAAAATTATGATATAAAGCACAACTCTGACGGAAAATACATAAAACAATTGTAACATTAGTTTAAATATGGAATGGTATCACCAGAGAATTCTAAGATGTAATTTTGTCTATTCTTTCGCGATTCAGCAAGAATTTTTAAAGTATGTGATAGATGCTACATATTCTTGACCATTTGTACACTTAGAGATGTAGGCTTTTTTGAAACACTGACAACGAAAAGAGCATCACAAACACACATGAAAATACTGGTACACACTCACGCACACACACACACACACACACACACACACACACACACACACACACACACACACACACACACACACAAATACACACTTTCTTTTATGCGTTACAGCTATGCGACTGCGGCAATGCTAGGGTACCACCCTGACTTTGTACCCATTTCACAGGTGTTTTATGTGGTTGAATTCTTCAAGGTGGGGTGACTTCCTATCACCACTCTTGCGTGTGCTTTTTACCTGGTTGTTGGCTCATTTAATGAATGATGGAGTTTCACACTGCCACTCTCTTCTGTACTTCATGCTAAGATGTTACTTCTTCAAGTATCTAAATAGGAGGATGTCCAGTTCCTTTTTCAAAACATTCAAATGGCGTAAGTTTCTTAATTTTCATGGTAGAGCATTGGAACATTTTTGGCTTTGAATTCCAAGTTATTGCCGGTCCTCACTTTGGATGAAGCTCTACTAGAAATAGTCGATGTTGCTATTTAATGTGTTGCTCTTTCTGACACAAAATCTCAGATGTATGTAAACCTAAGCTTCCTCAGATTTACATACATCTCCACAATTTGTAAGGAAATTATATAATCGTTAATTAGAACAAGTCTTGCTCTATTTTCTCATTTTCGGAGGTATTAAATGTAAAGTCTACTCTCATAGGATATGAACTCAGAACATAGAAAGATTAAATTTATTACTGTAGGGTATATGGTCTAGTCCGGTGATATTTCGGCCAATCCACTACTTCAAGTAATAATGTCAATAACATACACACACATATGCGCACACAGTGGTACCAAACCGTCTCCAATCCATATTTGATTCCGTCCTTGGCGAGCAAGCTTCTGAACAAAAGGACATTTAATATGGAATAGTTAAGTAATAACATCAAGTAATAATGGTTCCTAAATTAAGCATAATGCCAACAGTTTTGATGGGAGATTATAAGTCGCATATCTTTCCCAGTCTATAACTGGCACTTTATTTTATCGACACACTATATATACGGTCATGATATTAAATAACGTCTGCAAACTCAGTGCAATTTGAATATAAAGAGTCGGAACAAATGTAAATGCCACAGAGCGTATCTTCCGATGCTCTAACGATTCTGATATCTTACCACATCGTTTCTGATTTAGTCACAATGCCAGCCACTTTGAAGCGTGATGGTGATTCGATTATACTTCCGCCTTCTTGGCTGTACTTTATTTGATTGGTTCCGAAAGGCTGTTCGGTAAAGTTGACCTCAGCAGGATTTGAACTAAATTGAAGAATCGAAAAAATACTATTAGACATTTTGTCGTACGCGTTAACAATTTTGCCAATTAGCCCTTTTACAATAAAAATAATGATCCTTTCTTCAATAGGCACAAAACCTGAAATTTCGGGCTGCTATTCGAGTACATCGGCCCTAGTGATAAACTGGTGCTTTATTTCATCGACCCCAAACAAATGAATGGCAAAGGTGTTCTCGGCGGCCTTTGAACTCAGTACGTAAAGCCTAAAGAAATGCCATTAGGCATTATGTCCGGCCCGGTAAAGATTCTACCAGTTCAATGCTTTTTACCAGAATAATAATAACGATGGGACAAGGCCTGAAAAATTTATGAGAAGGAACTAGTCGATTACATTGATCCCAGAATTTCAGAGGTACTAAATTTTTCAACCAGGAAAGGATGAAAGGCAAAGTCGAATTCGGCGGAATTTGAACTCAGAACGTAAAGACGGACGAAATGCCGCTAAGCATTCTGGTCGACGTGCTAACGATTCTGCCAGCTCGCTGCCTTACTAATAATAATAGAAATAATAATCTTTTCTACAAAAGGCACTAGGCACGAAATTTTGGGGAAGGAGTTAAGTCAATTACATCGACCTCAGTACTCATCTGGTACTTAATTTATCGACCCTGAAAGAGTGAAAAACAAAATCGATCTCGGCGGAATTTCAACTCACAACGTAAAGTCGGACGAAATGATGCTAAGCATTTTGGCCGGCGTGCTAACGATTCTGCCAGCTCACTGCCTGAATAATAATAATAATAATAATAATAATAATAATAATAATAATAATAATAATAATAATAATAATAATAATAATAATAATAATAAAATGTTCGATAAAAATATAAATCATCTCATTTACATGGATGATTTAAAGCTCTTTGCAAAAAATGACCAAGAACTCAAGGGCTTACTAGCGATTGTCAAACAATTCAGTGGTGACAGCAGAATGCAATTTGGCCTCGATAAGTGTGCAAAAGCTACCTTTATCAAAGGAAAAATGACAGAAACATCTAACGTTAACCTTGACCAGCGGAATGTCATAAAAGAAATAGACCCAGCGGAGAACTACAAGTATCTAGGGGTAATTGAAGGAGACGGAATAAGGCATTCAGAGATGAAGGAAAGGATCAGGAGAGAATGTTATCGCAGAGTAAGAGCAATACTCAAGACAGAGCTGAATGCGAGAAACAGGATCGAAGCGATCAATGCGTTAGCCATACCAGTCGTGACTTACAGTTTCAATATCTTTAACTGGTCAATTACTGAAATATGTATTCTTGACAGAAAAATACGAAAACTGTTGACAATGCATAGAATGCACCACCCTAAGGCAGATACAGAACGACTTTATCTGCCAAGAAAAGAGGGAGGCCGTGGACTTTTACAACTGGCAATAACAATGAAGATTGCTACAATTGGCCTAGACACCTACCTGAAAAGCTCTGAGGACTGGATGTTAAAACTTGTCTCAAAACATGAAAACAAGAAAGCATCATACTCAGTAACAAAACAGGCAAAGGAATATCTAAGTGAATTCCGAATACAACAAATTTCGGAATTAGAGATAGACATACAAGAAACAGGCACAGAAAAAGCTAAGCTCATGAAAACCCATGCTAAATCTGCGGCCTTAGATATTCTGAATGATAAATGGCAAGAAAAACCTCTCTATGGCAAATACCCAAAGAGAGCGAATAATGCAGATGTTGACAAAGCCCTGACCCATCAATGGCTAATGGCCTCTGGCTTAAAATCTGAAACAGAGAGGTTTATCATAGCAGCTCAAGATCAATGCCTACCAACAAGAAACTACCAGGCCAATATATTAAAGATCGGCAGTAGCCCAACGTGTCGTGTATGCCAGCAACAAAATGAAACTATTGATCATGTGGTCTCCAAGTGCAGTCTTCTAGCGCCTACAGAGTATCTCAACAGGCATGATAGAGCTGCACAATATATTCACTGGGTAATCTGCAAAAACCTGGATTTGCCCCATGAAAAAAAAACTGGTGGGAACACAAACTACCCCCAGTGCTTGAAAATGATCACATCTCACTCCTCTGGAACTTCACCATTAAAACTGACAGAAAGATAGATGCAAATAGGCCAGACATCATATTGAAAGACTTCAAACAAAGAACATGCCTCCTCATTGATATGACTGTCCCAATCGATATAAACGTATCTGTCAAGACCTACCAAAAACTGAGCAAATATAAAGATCTTGAAATAGAAATCAGCAAAATGTGGAACCTGAAGACTAAAACAATACCTGTTGTCATAGGTGCCCTGGGAATGATAGCAATGTGTGTGTGTGTGTGTGTGTGTGTGTGTGTATGCTTGTGTGTCTGTGTTTGTTCCCCAACATCGCTTGACAACCGATGGTGGTGTGTTTACGTCCCCGAAACTTATCGGTTCGGCAAAAGAGACCCATAGAATAAGTACTAGGCTTACAAAGAATAAGTCCTGGGGTCGATTTGCTCGACTAAAGGTGGTGCTCCAGCATGACCGCAGTCAAATGACTGAAACAAGTAAAAGAGAAAAGTAGTAGTAGTAGTAGTACAGCAAATAAACCTATTGAATATATACCCTCAAAATATTACTGGGGTTTTCTTGTCAGTTCCATTATTTTTTTAATGGAGGAAAAATAACAATGCTAGTGCAATTAGACCTCAGAAAAGTGGGAAGAAACTAATTGCTTTTAATCCATAGTGCATCAAAATCTGCCAACTCATTGCCTTCGCTTTATTCGGTAATATTAATTTTACACCCTCAATCTGACAATATAATTCTCGATGAAAAATAAAATAATCAAGACGAGAAATATAGGACATCCATTAATGGTTCGGTTTTATTCTTTCTTCGCTCAATTTGAATTCATTATTTTTTTGTTTCACAGAATAATTATCTAAAACTTGTGAATATAAAAATCGGCAGTTGATGTCTTTAAATATTTCACTCAAATATTTCAAAATCGCATTTACTTTCAATCCAAATTCGATCCACATTTTTTCTCTCCCTTAAAATAATGTTCACATACCTTTCTGAGGAGAAATCTAAAATATTTTACGTTTTATGTCTTCTTCAACAACATACTAAAACTAAAAATAAAATGCAAATTTTTGAATATTTATTAAAATTTTTTTTATATATTTTTCGAACGCCATAATATTTTCTTATAACATTCCAAATTTTAAAATTTTATGGAAATTGTTTTTCTTCTTGATTCTTATTGTAGCATTTTATATTATTTTTATTAAACAAGAAAAAAAATTGCCCTAATTATGTGATAAGTTCAATCACTAACTTTCAGTAGCAAATACTGATTGTGAAGTTCTTTTATTTCCTGTTTTGTCTAAATTGTTTAAATAGCAATGATTAAAATAAAACAAAAAAAAAAAAGAAAAATAACAATAGTTTGCTGATGTGAATACTGAGTTTTGGAATATTCCGGAATAGTCATTCAATTTGTTTGGTTTTTACTAGTTACATGCCAACGCTTTATTGTAGAGTGATACTTTTGATTGAATCGATTCCTACATATTACTGGTATTTGTAATATCGACCGTACAGTGCTAAAAGTGTGTGTGCGTAAAGAAATGAATATTTTTTGGCTATAGACATTAAAAAACATCCACAAAGTGTCACACCAAATCTGCAACATAAACATTAATGTAATAAACTTCGAATGTGAGAAAGAAGCAAGTTAATATTTCAATATGATATATGAAGGTAATTCGAGTTACTGCTGCTGCTATTGTTGCCCTAGACAATCTAGGTCCAACAGAACTTGGATCAAATACGTTCCTTCAGTGACCCTACTGTTCCCTTGTATTTCATGATTTACATTATCCAGCGTATCTTTCTATGTTTAGGAAGTGCAGGAAGTAATTTGAGAGTGTTTCGCTACTACTTTTGGTAGGTATAATTGACATGTCAACTAATATAATAATGTCCCGTAGTATTTAATTTCGTTCCTCTTGTCTTACATTCCTGCATCGAGTGCAGTAAATATTTATACATTCAGACAGATTTAATCCGTCACTTTCTTTTTTAAAATTCTGATTATAAAATAACTAATATAATTCATTTTTCATAGATAACGTTGGCAGTTACGAACAATTGTCTTTTTAAAACTGATACCAAAAAAGTAAGATAATTGATTAAATATATCAGTTTGATGTAACCTTACAGTCTGATACAGGATTATTTAGAGTTATAAAACTTTCCGAGGATTAGAGTATTTGAATCCGATTTTATTAGATTAACACAAATTTATTGAGAATAGGGTGTTGCCATGCATATTCACTGTAGTCTACTGACAAAGAACTGATTTTTTTCTGTAAACATGTAAATTGATTTTGAGAAATCAAATCATAAATTCTTTAAATTATCTCCCCTTGTCTTAAGGGATCGAAAACAAGTGCACAAGGCTTCTTTTCTCATTCTCTTACTAAGAGGTAAATTATATTTTATTGAAAATATTTTGCACACGGCATTCAATGCATTACTTTATCTAAATCTATACCAATGACTCTTTAGACTAAAAGGATTCATGCATATTAATATTGGTCGCAATTTTTCCTAACGTTTTTCTTGTTTGTAAAACTCTTTATCAAATCAGGTTCCAGTTTGAATGCGCTTCACTGTTGAAATCCTGTATAGTGCAACATATCTATAGTTGTCACCTTGCGAACAAAGACCACAACTTCCCTTACCGTGTGTGAAATTAATTCTTAATTTCATGGAATATAGTAAATATACTAACATACTAGAGTTTCAGTTTGTTGGTGTGCATGAGGCTGTACAAATATATGCGGATGTTTGTTAGTGTGTATGGGGCTGAATACGTATATACTTATGTGTGTGGCGGATTAATATTCCTAGTCGGAGAGGGTATTATATCTCTGAGTATACTTTGTTGTTCCATTTTTCGATTGTTTCTTTTTAATCGAAAAGATCTTCTTGTTCTAATTCTCATGAGTGAATAGAATAATACTGCTGCTAGAGGTCGCCTCTTTCTCGTTTAGTTTTTGCTGTAGGTGACTCTTATTGATTCAACCGATTGTAGCTGGGTTCTTCTATCTTGTGATCAGTATTAGTAATGCGGATAGTTGAATTATTTCGCCGACTACAAATTAGTGTTCAGTGTCGCCTTAAAACTATTGATCCTCGCCGTTCATTCTTTAATTTTATTACCCCTGAAAGTATGAAAAGCAAAGTTGAATTTAGGGCTTAAAAAGCCAAGGGAAATGTCCTAAAGCACTGTGTCCGACGCGCTAATGATTCTGTCAGCTAATTGCCTTAATAATAATAATGATGATGATAATAATAATAATAATAATGATAATAATAACAACAACAACAACAATAATAATAATAATATTTTTTCTTTATTGGCCATCAGGGCAGAACACAAAACACAGAGGACGATGCACAAACGAGTAACGGTGAGGTTAAACGTGCAGTCAACAAATACAACGATTAACAAAGAGATTAAATAAAAAATATACTTCCCCAATAAGGGGGAAGTTCCACTGTAAGGTGACCAAAGAGACCTCACGCACTTTGGACTCCTTAACACCAAAGGCTCCTCAGGAAGGCATCCTCTCTTCTCCCTTCCATCCGGCCTACTGGTGCACACTTAGAGTAGGCCCATTCGCGAGGGCCATTCTTGTTACATTCACCCACATTACAACGAACTTACTGGGTGACAGTACCTCCCTCACCAGACTCAATTTCCTTTCCTGGTGGAACCTGAAAAAGTCAATGTGGCCTTAGCCAAAAAGGAAGGTACCTGTCTTCAATCCTTTCAATCGCGTCCACCACACAACCTCTTTTGCCATAGCCGCCAGACAGAGAAAAATTGCACTCCCTTCCCAGCCAAACGAAGGAGGCAGGGCGATCTTCACAATGGACTCGGACGATATCCGGATTCGTCATACATGTAACAATAACTGTTCAACAAAGCTCTACAAGTCAGTAATGCGCGGACACTGTACGAGAGCATGCAAAGCGGTTTCATATTCCACATGCACCTCGGACAAGCCGGACTGACTGCACCGCCATGCCTGTAGAGCTTCTCTCAAACTGGTAGCGCCCCTCGCCGTCGCACTGCCAGGCCAGGGTTTTCTGGAAGTTATCCATAGTTCCCGCCCCGAAAGTCCCACGGAAGTGACCAGTTGATTTCCCTCGATATCCAGGACTTCTCCGAGTATGTCATCGCTCTTTCCCTCCACTAAACCCCTATAGAACTCCAAGGTTAACTTCCACGACCGCATTGCCCGACTCGCCAAGGGCTGTGAGCACTTGGAGACACTCTAGGTGCCAAGCAACTTGCCTCGGTCTACACCTGATCTAGGACTGTAGCTCCGCCAAAAAGACGAACTGAGGAAAAACATGTTAAAAAAAACGGTGACCCCCACCTGCTCACCTTTAAGGTATCGCTAGAGATGTCACAGCCTCACCGCATGTCTTCGCATCCTCAACCACGGTATGCCCAGTCCTCTACGCAACGGGTGCTGACAAGCGGTACCTGTCGTTTCCACAGGAAGCTGAAGAGAGAGCGCAACAGCCCGTTCAGCCCCGAAGCGGAGCATGGCACGACAGTCAAGTGGTAGTATATGATGGATGCGATGTACGTATTCGCCACTTCCGCACATTTCAGAGGCAACTTCCTCTCAGCCCGTTCCTGGGTGAGACTGGTCACGCAGTCTGTCACCTCGACAGAGTTCTTGTCCACTTGGAGATCCGGACCGAACCAGACCCTGAGCAATTTAACAGGTCCTTCCGTCCAGTGCCCCACAACTGTTTCGGTTTTTTTTAAAAACATAAATGAGGTGTCGAACCTCTTACAACAGTTACAAATTGAGGTGCTGAGCCTCTTACTAATCAAAAATATTTCAGCAAATATATTCAACTTGAGGTGCTAAGCCTCTTACCAAAATCACCAAGTTCGAATCGAGGCACTAAGACCTCTTACTCTACCTCCCCGAATAAGTCTCTTGCCGCCTGCAGTCGCAAGCCAGGGTCCCATAGGAGATAATTGTATTCATCCTTGGTAAATAAATCCATCACCCTGTAGAAATACTTTTCCGGCATGACCTCCTCAGCCACCTACGGAGGCCAATCCGGGCTTTCAATGCAGGTCAGGACCTCCTGTTCCCAACCTTCCAGATTCCTCACAAAGTTCTTTACCGCTCCTCCCTTAAGAAAGAAGATCCGAGACAGTACTTCTAGGTACACCAACCATTTCGGCTGTTTTCGTTATGCCAGCGCCTGCCATACAAGCACCAACAATTTGACCTCTTTGAAAGTCCAACAGATCTGTTATTTTAATGAATTTTATCTGAAAAGAAACAAAAATGTGAGCAAAACATATCAAGCAACACTAATAATAAATCAAAACTATAAAAAATATAGAAGCTTTTGACGGTTTTATAGATATTTCAAAATTATGATGCCATGATGCTAGGTGTTTCCATTATTTTGACCAACCCCTATATATAATGTATTGTTCCGCAATGGTAAGATCAGAAAAAAAAAGTACTCCATCTGGTGAGAGATAAATATTACTTAATAGACACAAAACATGTGCTACTAATAGTTTCATATGTTGAGAAATACCTCAAACATAATCATCAGTTTGTTATGATATGTAGTTTGTGCTTGAGGGATATGTTTGAGGTATCTCTCAACATGTGAAATTATTAGTAGCATATAACATGTATTATGTCTATTAAATAATATATATATACATATATAGCTATAACAAACCAATACGTAGAACAAAGTATTCGTGAAGAAACGTTCTGTTGCCTGCTGTTGTTACTGCTTTCTTCTTTTCATTTCTTTTTCCTGGATAGAAACCTCCTAAATTACTTTTCTGCCACCTGTTAAACAACTGGTCTTTCTGTCTTAAATGATTAGTTTCAGACCATTTCTTTCGGAACTTGCTAAATTGCACCACTCTTGGACTGTTTTGTGATAATGTCAAGTTATATTTATGTCTACAGTGGCCTCATCTAACCACATGAAAAAAAAAATTGCGTCAGCGCTGTCCGCCTGACCATATAACTCTACGAATGCGACTAATAGCCAAAAGATAGCTTCGTCACCAATGTCATTTATGGTGACTTCCGATATTCAATGTTCAAAATACTGTGGAATCAATTTATCAGCATGTGTGTCATGTGGCAATTGAACTTGTTCTTTTCTCTCTCCATCCTCAGTTTTTGAAATCATTGCATTTTATAGCATATCTTCTCCTTCTCCCTATATCTAAGAAGGATGCCTTCAATTGCACTTAGGGGAATATATTGAAACTTGTACCCTTGACAAGAAGCAGGTGAATCACCTCGTATTGATTTTCGTGCTTGGATGATAGTTCCCAGCAGAGAAGCAGAGAAGTACACGTTTTATGATAACGGTGCCATGCAGTCATTCTCATATTCAAATGTTCCATGTTAAAGTCCTTTTGTTTAGAAGCTTGTTCGCCAAGTACGGAAGCAGATATGGATTAGAGACAGCTTCGTTCCACTATGTGCACACATTTGTGCGTATGTTATTGATATTGTTGTTATAAATTTGAGGGCTTTTCTTGTGACTGATGTTATTAATTTTGTCAAACGTTTTGTTTACAATAATACTGTTTCTGCTGAAATGCCAAAACTATTTTTTTAGGATTTTCATTGGCAAATGATATGAATGTGAAATATTGTTGTTGCTATGGCTTGCTGCATCTTTCAAAATGTTCTGAAAAATGTTGTTCCTTTTTGTTAAAGGGTTGATTTGAAAAGAAAGCTGTGTATACTTGGTTCTCTTTGCATTTCTGCTTTGTGAGTCGTGATATCTTGCTCATTTGTCATCTTAGGGGCGTGTTTGGTCATTGCGTTACGAGGACATACGTTTACAAAATTGACAAAAGGAAAGAAAAATTAAATGTCATGAAGACTTCCCTACAAAACTTTAAGATATGATACAAATTCTGGCAGACCCCGCCATCGTAAAATTATCCAATTTCCTTCGTGATATTATCCAAACTTTACAGAAAATCTTTCCTTTACAGTTAAGAAATATCCAAATCTTAAGTAACGACCAGAACAACAACACTAATAATAAAACGATAATCGCGATGATGATTACTACTATGACAGCTACTACTACTGCTGCTGCTGCTGCTGCACTACTACTGGTTAATAATAATAATAATAATAATAATAATAATAATAATAATAATAATAATAATAATAATAAATACCCTGATGCAGTACCAGACAGTGGCTCTCATGGCTTCTGATCTTGACTGATTGGAAGTGTTATCATGTACATTGTTTTGTCTTGGTATAAAAGATGGGCTACAGCAAATATTCTGCTCAATACCACAGATTTGCTTGTCAGTTGCTTCCTCTTAACCAGTTGAGCATGTCCCTTAGTGGCTGACGATATGTGCATCTCTGATAACGATCAGAAGTAGTGGGGGAGCATCATAGCCATGTGTTGAAAGGAATTCTTGCAGGTTTTGGATAATTCACCTTTGGAAACATGGGTGTTTCGTACAACATCCTTAAACAATCCTTATTCAGGGACCTTTTGAGCAGGATAGGTTACTCGATCAGAAGAAAATTCTAACTGGGCCCCAACTGCAAGGTCATGCGCTGTTTATCTTGATATGAGATCACCATGTCGCGCACATATAGTTGTGATGCATGTGCCTAGTGTACCCTTATCAGACGAGTAGTCACGATGGGCATACTGGGCTTTGTATATTTTACCCCAGTGTCACTTTGATGGCATGCACTGCTCTCTCACTCAATAATAATAATAATAATAATAATAATAATAATAATAATAATAATAATAATAATGATAATAATAATAGTCACACCAACAATAATAATCCTTTCCGCGCTAGCTCTGAAATTTTGGATGGATTACATCGACCCCAGTGCTCAGCTGGTACTTATCTCATCGACCTTGAGAGGGTGAAGCGGCAACATCGAACCTAGAAGAAGAAGAAGAAGAAGAAGAAGAAGAAGACGACGACGACGACATTCCTACTATTTAGGGAATGACAAGTCGATTATTATAATAATTGTTTGTTATCTAGGCTCAAGGCCAGAAATTTTTGAGGGGAGGGTAAATTAGAACTAGCGTCCTCGGTATTTGACTGGTACTACTTATTTTGTCGATCTTGAAAGGCAAACGTAATTTCAGCAGAATTTGATCCCAGAACGTAAACGACTAGAATTGCAAACGCAAAACATTTTGTCCCACAGTTTAAAGATTTGTCAATCAAATATCAGTAATAATAACCAACCATATCCGTAGAATTTCCACGCTTATTGAAATTTATGGATGGCTTTGAATAATATTTCTTTTTATCTTTTACTTGGTTCAGTCATTGGACTCTAGCCATTCTTGAGCACTGCCTTGAACGGTTTTAGTCAAACAAATTGACCTACTACTTATTTGTTAAGTCTAATGAACTCTCTATCCGAACCTCTAATTTATGGGGATGTAGGCAAAAAAAAACAGCGTTTTTTTGAGCAGCACGGATGTACAAATACAAGCATACACACATATACACGCACGAACGTACGCACGCACACACATACACACATACATGCACGCGCGTAAGCTCACACACATGCATACTAAATTTGCCAGTTTGACTGAAAGAAAAATAAAACATAACATCCCATCCAAAAATAAAAATGTTTTTAAAAAATCGAATTTGATCAGTTACATTAAGACTGAGAGTTAGCAGTTTACATACAGTAGCCGCTCTCGCTTCCATCATGTACACAAGGCGCCTTCGGAACCTGGCACGTGCGTTCTTCACTGTGGGGACTAGCTCAGCCCTGATGTTGTAGATAGAGCTCTTGGTGTCTTTCTCAGCCACGCCCCACGCATAGTAATCAATGCCATTACAACCGGAGGAATTAGGAAGCCAGAAATTGAAGCTGGTGAAGTAGAAATTCTCCGGGAACCACTTCTGACTCTTTCCGGAGGTATGGCAAGAAGCCAAATCCTGCTGCGACACATGACCTTCAAGCAGTAACCATCTCCAAACAGAGTTTAACCACAATCTCCAGTAGCTTCATATAGCCGTCCGAATTGTGTCTAATGCTCTGTTCAAAGAATTGGGACGGTATGACGTCACCCTGACTGGAGATACACACAAAGACCATTAGACGTTGAGGAAACTTGGGTATCAGGATGTTCGTGTCTCGTCTTACAGCCTGTACATTGTTCACAGAGTATTGATCAGCAGTCATGATATCGACATTTTGATAGTCGGTGGGAATCACTATAACACAGGTAACACTTTTTTAGCATTCAAGTGGTTCCCGTCTTCCATGTGAGCTAATTTTTTCTCAACTACTTCTTTAATCTTTATGCTCTCCAACGCCATTGACTGTTCACCAATACATCAAGTAGTTCCAAAGAAAAATGATACATAAAATATCATCAAATTTACCCACCCCACCAACACTCTGTAGATACATATACATGTATACAACGGGCTGTCAAACATCTTCCGTCTACTAATGCTAACAAGTTATTGGTCGGCCTTGGGCTATAGTAGATGGTACTTGCCCCGTGGTTACATACCAAGCTTCTTAACCACACAGCCGATGCATTATTACTCTGTTTTACATATATTACTTTTTGTACAGGAGTGTCATTACCAGACTGTATCTTTACAGCAAATGAATGCGCTATAAAAAGAGCTATATAGAATCACACTCAAGAAAACACAGGGTTGTGTCTCTTTAACTTTCCGTTGTAACTTTGTTATTAAAATTATACATATACATATATATATACATAAATACATACATACATACATACATACATACATACATATATATATATATATATATATATATATATATATATTTGAGTAATTGAATGAATTATCTTATTAAGGATAATTCGAAAGATAACCGATACCTGGGTAGCAAATTCACATCAGAAAGAACACGGTTGAAGCTACGTCCCTAGGGCATAGACTACGTGTCTTCGTGCGGAAATTTGTATGTTTATTTTAAAATTATAAATATATGAAAGAATGAGTTGAACGACTAGTTAACAAATATCCTTTATTCTCGACATATGTTTCGAAGGCTGCATATTCCTAATTCCGAAGGAATAAGGAGTACATTATGCAGATTTCTCATCAGGAAAATCAAGGAACCTATGTCGACATCAAAATGCACAAAACACTTTTAGCTGACCGCTCTCAAGGAGCCCATGGCGATAATTGATTTTCTTGATGAGAAATCTGCATAATGTACTTCGGAATTAGGAATATGCAGCCTTCGAATCATATGTCGAGAATAAAGGATATTTGTTAACTAGTCGTTCAACTCCATTCTTTCATATACTTTTATATATATATTTATATATATAATTTCAACAATTGAGGGTAAAATTAATTAATTATTAATCAATTTCACCAAGTATTCAGTATGCAAAGGGACCATTTAAGGCGAATTCAAATTATTACATTATATAAAAGGGCTTAGTAAAATAAATTACTTTGCCGCATACTGAACTCATTAGAAATAGTAGCTAAAAAAACTTTTTTTAAACTATTTCTAATACTTAAAGAAAACCCCTCTCATATAGTGTTTGCTCAATTCAACTCACGAAAGTATGGGGGTAAAGACATTAAAAAATCAAATGCAAAGGTTATTTGAGAACGTACGTTTCAAGATTAGTCAACTCGACATTTCTATCATCAGCTCAGAACTCCTTGGTTTGGATTTGAAAACACTGAAAGTGGGAGCATACCCTTTCGGCTTCTTATCGCTTCTGAAGATCTGCTCGAAACTAACAGTGCCAGCAAACTCAAATATGCAAGCGAAGAATTTCCACCAGCGTGGGCTAAAATCAGTAAACACTATGCTTTTTCGGTAAAATCCTAGGCATTAAATAGAGAGAGATGAATTATAATTTCAACAATTGAGGGTAAAATTAATTAATTATTAATCAATTTCACCAAGTATTCAGTATGCAAAGGGACCATTTAAGGCGAATTCAAATTATTACATTATATAAAAGGGCTTAGTAAAATAAATTACTTTGCCGCATACTGAACTCATTAGAAATAGTAGCTAAAAAAACTTTTTTTAAACTATTTCTAATACTTAAAGAAAACCTCTCTCATATAGTGTTTGCTCAATTCAACTCACGAAAGTATGGGGGTAAAGACATTAAAAAATCAAATGCAAAGGTTATTTGAGAACGTACGTTTCAAGATTAGTCAACACGACATTTCTATCATCAGCTCAGAACTCCTTGGTTTGGATTTGAAAACACTGAAAGTGTTATATTTAATGCCTCGGATTTTACCGAAAAAGCATAGTGTTTACTGATTTTAGCCCACGCTGGTGGAAAGGGGAGAGCAGAAATTCTTCGCTTGCATATTTGAGTGTGCTGGCACTGTTAGTTTCGAGCAGATCTTCAGAAGCGATAAGAAGC
This sequence comes from Octopus sinensis, assembly GCF_006345805.1. Lineage (NCBI taxonomy): Eukaryota > Metazoa > Mollusca > Cephalopoda > Octopoda > Octopodidae > Octopus > Octopus sinensis. Next base: position 84,511,248 of record NC_043000.1, read on the forward strand.
CGAAAGGGTATGCTCCCACTTTCAGTGTTTTCAAATCCAAACCAAGGAGTTCTGAGCTGATGATAGGAATGTCGAGTTGACTAATCTTGAAACGTACGTTCTCAAATAACCTTTGCATTTGATTTTTTAATGTCTTTACCCCCATACTTTCGTGAGTTGAATTGAGCAAACACTATATGAGAGAGGTTTTCTTTAAGTATTAGAAATAGTTTAAAAAAAGTTTTTTTAGCTACTATTTCTAATGAGTTCAGTATGCGGCAAAGTAATTTATTTTACTAAGCCCTTTTATATAATGTAATATTTATATATATATGTATATATGCATGGATGTACCAAAAGCATGTAAGCACATAAGTATGAATATGAAATTTTAAAGAAACACATTGCTTAATATGGTACTTACTTCGTTTATTGGTACTATTAGCTCAAGCGACACGCACTTTTTCAGATTGGAAAATAAATTTCAATTGAGAGTATGAAGGCGTAGGACTGGCTGTGTGGTAAGTAGCTTGCTTACCAACCACATGGTTCCAGGTTCAATCCCACTGCGTGGCACCTTAGGCAAGTGTCTTCTACTATAGCCTCGGGCCGACCAAAGATTTGTGAGTGGATTTCGTTGACCGAAACTGAAAGAAGCCCGCCGTATATATGTATATATATATGTATGTATGTGTGTATATATGTTTGTGTGACTCTGTTTGTCCCCCCAACATCGCTTGACAACCGATGGTGGTGTGTTTACGTCTCCGTAACTTAGCGGTTCGGCAAAAGTGACCGATAGGATAAGTACTAGGCTTACAAAGAATAAGTCCTGGGGTCGATTTTCTCGACTAATGGCGTTGCTCCAGTATGGCCTCAGTCAAATGACTGAAACAAGTAAAAGAGTAAAAGTAAATTATCACGCCGATGCTTCGTAGCGGAATAATGCCATATATAGACTAAGTTTTCCATTTCGTTCTATAGATACAATGATTTAGAACACTGGCTGTATACATTATTCTTTCAACAATCCTAAAATAATTTTAATGTTCACCATCAAATCGTTACTGCTTATAAACACTGCCTCCATTTATCTAACCATACCGACGTCATCAGCAGAACACACTATTATATCTATCTGGTTATTCGTGCTTGTGGGAGTGTGTGTGTGTGTGTGTGTGTGTGAGAGAGAGAGAGAGAGAGAGAGAGAGAGAGAGAGAGAGAGCACCTATCACAACATCCTCTTCAACTGTATCCATCTCTTTTGCTCGCAATTTGCTTTCCTCTCCACCACCACAATGACAACAGGTGCCTACAGACCTCAGATCATCAGATACACACACACACTTACGCACGCACGCACACAAACACATATCCACCCATCCATCTATCCATCAGTCCAACAATTCATACACATATATATACATGCGTACTTACATACACACATACAAACATAAAAAACTACACATAAAAACATACGAACACAAAAAACTACATGCACATGTTTCTGCGCGTTTATATTGGATATGTATATATATGCACGTTAGGCGCAATGGCTTAGTGTTTAGGACAGCGAACTCGTGGTCGGAGGATCGTGGTTTAGATTCCCAGACCGGGCGTTGTGTGTGTTTATTGAGCGAAAACACCTAAAAGCTCCACGAGGCTCCGGCAGGGGGTGGTGGCGACCCCTGTTGTACTCTTTCGCCACAACTTTCTCTCACTCTCTCTTCTTGTTTCTTTAGTAACGCTGCGATTGACTGGCGTCCCGTCCAGCTGGGGGGAACAAATACGCCACAGAAACCGGGAAACCGGGCCCATGAGCCTGGCTAGGCTTGAATAGGGTGAGGTTTTTATATAATGCACATGCACTTTTTTCCCTCTCCGTCAATCAATATTTTAATCCTCTCGCACTTTCTTCCCTCTTTGTCTGTTTGTCTCCGTTTCTCTGTTTTCACGTACCATTATCATCATTAATGTCACCGCAGCCAACATACCAAACACGATTACGCTTCTCTCTCACCACCCTTAGCGTAATGGATTCCCTTGTACGGTATTAATAATGACAATTCTTTATGTTGGCCATACGTTGGGCCCAAGACATTAGGGTACAATACAACTTCGCAATAAAATCTAAAGTGAGGTTTCACTCGAGGAAGGAGAAGAAAATATCAACAAACACTAGATATAACAATAGAATATCCTCAAGATAGCATCCTCAATAATCGGGATCACTATCTGGGGCAAATCGGATGAAAACTATGCACAAACTCAAAGTTTACTCGGAGCATAAGAGGCATTACAAGTAATCCCTCCTAGTTTCTTCTCTCAATTCTAGAAATAGGTTCATCAACCCTCGTCAGTTTTTCCATTCACATTCACACATGAAAGTAACTCTCATCAAACCTTAAAATTTTCTTTAGTATTCCAGTCCTCAAGCCCTTCAAAGGCGTCTATCTACAACTTCTTTGACGATAGCCACCAGGCAGAAGAGGATCGGTTGCCCTTCCCAGCGACAGGAAGAAAGAAAAAGGAAAGAAAGAAAAAGATTCACTTTAATGAAATCATGTGAACATAAAAGCAATAATTCTAAAGCTGAAAAAATGTTTTGAGCTGTTGTAGTTTTATAATTAAAACTAAATTGAAAATTTAAATTTTGGAACATATTACTTGCTCTTTTGTAAAATAAGACCAGTTTTCAATGCCTCGGTGAAATAATTAAGTTTACAATGGCAATATATGTGCGTGCGTATTTGTGTATGTGTGTGTGTGTGAAAGCGGGTAGGTGTATGTGTATGTGTGTGTCTTTAATGGCCGATGGTCGATCTAAAGTCACTATGCTCAGTCATGCATTGAAAGAAGGAATCTGAACTAAATCCTATAACTTCTTTCAATCTCTTTATCTATCTCTATATACACCCATACTCCCTCTCACACACATAAACAACACACACACACAGAGACACACACAAACACATACACATACTCATAGATACATACATACATTTTTTGGAGTGTTTTGTTGTTTTCTGTCAATGTCCCAAAAGGAACTACAATTAATTTCCATGAGAATTGTGACTGCTTTGAAAATGGTTAGGAAAGTGACTTTAATTGAATGAATCGATGTCACTAATGTATTTAAAACTATGGTTATTTATTTGAAAAGAGGACCCATTACATTGTTATGTTTAGTTATTGAAAGAACGCCTCTGCATGCAAGATTGCTGAGAGGGGACCCTCCTGTATTGAGTGCTATGTACCCTTCAAAGCAGGAGGGCGCTATATCTATTGCATGCCCAGGGCAATCGCCCTCTTCGAAACCCTATAAATCCGGCCTTGCTTGGAAGTCCACTAGACGACACAACGACACAGCTCAAATTGCCTTTGTCAATGCACAAGATCGTCCTTGTTTGCTCATAATCCACCATAGAATGTGAGTGTTGTTTTTGTGACCCATTCTATTATCCAACAAGTGGAAACCACAGCCTAGCAGCCTTCTCGATGACTAACACTCAACCTCGATCTGTGCTTGAATCATTACACAAGTAAGTCAAGGATGCTGGCTGTGGAACGGTGTGTCGGCGAAAAGTGTCCAATCTAGCGTACCTTCTCTTCTTTCGTCGTAGTTCTTACAGTGGCCAAGTGCGCTACTTGCAGTGGTCAAGTGCGTACTTGCGCGTCGACATCACCATAGAGCGTACGTTGGCAGCAGAAGGTTTTCTTAACCAGTGGAGCCTTCTTTTCTGCATGACTAAAGGCTTTTATCTAGTCAAATGCTTCTGACGACACGGTCCAGCGTTCAGGCAGTAATAGGCAAACCGAAGCGATGTAGGTGTCAGCTACTTCAGCCCGTTCGTTCAGGGATGGATTCCTCTCGGCCTATTTCTTAGTGAGACTGATCGCCCTGCTCACTACCTTTTCCCAGTTTCTATCTACCTAGAAAATCAGTTCGAACTAGACCCCAAGTACATTGACAATGAGTACATTCCAATGACAGAAATTACCGGCCTTTCTAGGTGCCAAGTTGCAGTCCTCTTAAAGTAATGTTGTCGAGTCATTCGACTAAAAATTCTTCTAGGCGATGCCCTAATATGACCGGTGTGTGTGTGTATGTATATATATATATATATATATATATATATATATATATATAATATACACTCGCGCACACACACATACATATGTGTGTGTATGTGTCTATATGTCTGTGTGTGTGTATAACGAATTTAAAATAAAATGTAAGGATGTGATAGATAAAGATAATATATAGCAGCACGAACAACAATGACAATTAAAACACCGAGCAGCAAATTTACCGTTTGCCGCTGCTGTCAATTATTTTCATATCAATCCAGTGTAGATTGATTAGATATATGTGGAATCAAAGTGCAATTCTAATGCATTAAAATGAAGAGTAAATGAGCGGCGAAAAACGGTAATGTTGCAGAAATAAAGAGGTAAATGTATTAAAAGTGTTGATAGTGCCAACATTGAAGAATGGCAAGAATTCAAGGAATTCAAAGTGCGATATAAAAATACATATATGCATCCGACAGCTTCGCTCTTACATATCATATGATAATGATGAAGTGTCTGTTCTGTATGTGTATGCGTTTGTGCGAGTGTGTGTGTGTGTGTGTGCGCGCGCGCATATTTGATTGCATGTGAGCGTGTATGGTTGTGCATCTATGCGAATGTTGATGGAAGTGCGTGACATTTATTTACAGCCACGGGAACGCGTTAGCAGCACAACACATGGACATTCATATACAAATGAGCGTCACACGCGCACACACACACACACACACACACACACACACACACACACACACACACAATAATGCATGATTAGATTTAATCTTTTAATCCCTTGACATGGTATTTCTAGCATTGCTTAATCGCTCCCTTTCTTTCTTTCTCTATCACTGCATCTATATGTGTGCGCATTTATATGCATACATTCATGTATATATACACATATAGTTACAAACATATATACACGCTTATGTATATATGCACGTAGGTACACAGAACTAAATTAATGATAAATCAAAATATTAATATTAATGATATTAATATTATAAAATTAAGCAAGGCGGGAACTGGCAGAATCGTAAGCACGCCCGGCGAATTGCATAGCGGCATTTCGTCTGTCTTAATGTTCTGAGTTGAAATTCCCCCGAAGCCGACTCTGCCTTTCATCGTTTCAGGGCCGATAAAATAAAGACTAGTTAAACACTGGGGTTGACATAATCGATTTAGCTACACTCCTGAACTTACTGTCCTTTTGCCAAAATTTGAAATTAATATTATAAAATTAAACGAAGCGGCGAGCTGGCAGAATCATTAGCACGCCGGGCGAAAAGAGCCGCATTTCTACTGTCTTCGTGTTCTGAGTTCAAATTCTACCGAGGTCGACTTTGCCATTCATCCCTTTCCGGTTCGATAAAACTGGGGTCGAAGAAATCAACTAGCCCCACCTCCGAACCTGCTGGCAATGTGCAAAAATTTAAAACTAATATTAGAAAATTAAGTACTGCCTCACATAGACTAACATAGGTGTGCAGTCAAATCAAATAACGACTTGTATTCGATAAAGTAACTGAACACGATACAGTGAAACACGTAGTGAAAATCTATGATATATTTCACGTGTCCACTTCGTTTCCTATATGATTGCCTCAGCACTTTAAATGTTGACTTAATTAGACTTTATGATTCTCTAAATGGTTATGGTTTAATTAGAGTTCTATAGTTTGAATAAAGCTAATAATACTATAAAGGTTGCAGAATTCTGAAATAACTTTTAACCAGTATAGTATATTGGTTGTTTCCTCTATTAATGATGTGTCAGTTTTAATTAAGTTGGTAGGTGTATGAGGGTTCCTCAATGTCTAAACTAATATTAAGTCCTGCTAGACGTTATTAATTGCTGATTTCATTATGTTTGGAAAGTTCGCGCTTGTAAAAGTGGTTGGAAGTCTCTTTCTGCTATCTACAAATATACATTTATACTAATTTAGAAATTTTCTTTCTTCAAAATCATTGGGTTAACACTTTCTCTTATATGTTCGTGTAAAAGAAAGCCAGTGAATCATTAATTATATACACTAAGTGTATACTGTCTGGTAATCTTTAATTTATTGATAGTATATATTTAGCTTTTGATCATGGAAAGTGTTAACAAGAATATGTGGAGGCGGGGTTATTTTGTAGATAGCCGGAATAATGAGTAAGAGAGTAAGAGTAGCAATGCTGTCAGGTTAAATTTTAATAATTCTGGAAGTAGAACTTGAAAAGTCATATTAAACTCGAGGGAGTTGTAACTATTGGTTTCCTTCAAATATTCGATAATAATGGATCTTCCTTAGTTTAGGAATGTCTGTGAAAAGCTCTGTGTTAATAGCTTTAATAATTTATTCATTGTATTTGAAATACTCGTTGCTAATGGATTTGTGAAATTTAAACTTCGTTTTGCGACAAATATGAAAATGAAGAGACAAGATTTTGATATCATGAATGATGTACAGAATAATCCACAGTAATAAACCATTTAGTTATGTTCTTCAAGTCCATGAGTTATAACGTTGTCGGATATTTAAGTTCATCCGCTTCTGGAATTGACTAAATAACTACGAGTAATATATTCAGTCTGGTTATTCAGTTATATCCTGTTTAAAGAAAGAGAGATTTAAAATATATGTCATCGTGTTTTTCTTATCGATATCAGTTTAGAAAAATCAATAAAATTTAGCGATCATAATTCATCTCCCTAAACAACTACCTAAATTTTCCAATCAAAATTCCTTCTTTTATTGTGTTCTCATTAATCATAGAGACCATTAGGCTTTAATCTCATGAGTCTATGCCCGTTTATTTTGGCAGTGTTATAAATACTATTATTTAGAGAGTCTGGCAAAATACTATAACTTATCTGAGTTCGAGCCCGCTTGACGTCAATTTGTATTTTTCTTCGTCGAAAAAACTTGATAAATAAAGTACTTACGTTAAGTTATTCGATAAGTTAGCCTTCTATGGATAAAAAAAAGACCCTGGAGATGCACGTTAATGTACTGAAGTGTTAAGTCGGACTGAAGGGTCCCTAACAATTTTAGACCATGACTGTTCTTGGCCTTGACAATACGAGACTGTGAGATCGATACAGTTGAATTTGCATTTGAACAACTACACATGGACACAACTTTATTTTTGCATTGTTTCCGTCGATCCTGAAATGTGAAAGATTTCGTAGATGCTTAGGTAGATGATAGTTAAGTCCTCCGGTTAGAAAATAAGTCAGTCCCCTGGATAGATAATAGTTACGTTCTCTAGGTAGGTGCTAGATTTTTCCTCTGGGTAAGTATTAGAGAAGTCCTCTGGAAACATTTTTATGAACCCAGAGGACTTATCTAAGCCCTCCAGGTAGATAATATACTTTCCCTCTGAGTAGGTAATACATAAGTTCTCTAGATAGATAATATCTAAGTCTTCTGGATAGGTCAATGATCAGCCGTCTAAGGGACTGCTGTAACACCAGCGACACACCTTTCCACAGGGACTGCTATACATCAGCAGTCCATAATCACAATAAAAGCCTGGAGTCAATGAGAGATTGTAATCTTTGTTTTAGGGTTCAGTACCGATTTGTCTAGCGTTTGCCTTCACAAACGTTTAAGAAAATTTGAACTTATCAGCTCAAGCTTAAAACATATTCGTTAATCATATTTATAAAACATACTCGTTACGTTCATGCATTCTGCAGGAGTTAATTGATTTAAGATAGAAAAAGTTAAGTATATAAACGTATTTTGAAAATGCTTTACATTATATTAAGGTATTTCAATTGTTCACTTCAAACTATACATCAACGAAGTTATCGGGTTGTGTGTTCCATTCGATTTTGGTTTTGACCACGCACGTTCATTGATATACTAGTAAAATACATGAACTTTATACTTTGTCTTGAATGAGGCTTGTCTAACCCACTTACCTCTAAAGAGTTCACAGCTGTAATATCGTGGGACTGTTATGATTAATATGTATTTCTAGAATTACAAACTGAATTCATTGACAGTAGAAAATTACTACTACTTGGTGTTCTACTGTAAAGCACTCCTATTACATATCTGTTCGATCAGAGCTGACCTTGAACTACACAGCAACCCTAAAACTTCTACAGATTCTTTTATGATGATAATCCTGTTACTCTACTGCCGAATTAATGAACTATGCCGCTATTTGAATATATAACGATTGCTATATGTGCCGTAGATAGGAAACAGGTCACAGGCAACCTATTCCTAATTTCAGAATTACTTAGTGATTACAGATCGCAACAATTTCAGTCTCCATATGTTGTTAATACTCCTACAGAAATCCTTTAACATCCCTACCTTCCTCTTACCCTATAAATCTCAGTCTTCTACCCACGAAAGAAACAATTAACACTAGTAATATAGTGGGGAGGGCGTTATCAAATTATCATTAATTTGTCATCATTAACACAGTTAACTGGTGTAAGTGGCGGCGAGGAAAATTAAGTTACTTATCGTTAATTCGTTCCCTTAATTACACCGAATGAGCAGTAAATCTCATCTGATTAAAGACTGTCCGCAGTCAATGAGTGCCTTCAGCTGTTTTGTACATTTAATGTAAACATTCAGGGAGTGGATCATTAGTAAGGTTTCAGTGAAGTTAACAAGTAGAGAACAAGAGCAGGAGATATTTAGATACGCAGGCTCAAACTGGTTATCTAGCAATATATATTGAAGCGATGTCGAACTGCCAACCGAAGGATTAGTGGTTCGCTTCCCGTACTGATACACTGAGCAATAGCCATGACTAAAGACGTTTCAAACATTCATCTTTTGATGGTTCAGTTGAGCAAATATACGGTTACACTTTACAACACATGACTCATAAGTAGCAACTTATTTCTCATGACGCGTAAGTGTGTGTGTGGGTATGTGTTTGCGCGCGTGTGCGTATGTGTGTGTGAATGTGTCTGTGTGTGTGGGGGGTGTCTGTGTGTCTGTGTGTAACAAAGCTGTATCTCTATGTCGACGGGCGAGAAAGACACGATTACCAGAAATCTATGATCTTTCAGGGACATTTTGCTGAAATAAATGAGGTGGTGTGTAGACCAAAGATGGTAGCAACTTCAACGTCTGTTACGGCAACCTGCTGCAGCTTTCGGCGAAGAACGCGATTTTTTTAAATAGAAAACGAGCGAAACAATACCAGCAGCTGAAATGCGGTATATAATAAGTGGATGTACGTAGCGGAAATCGCCTGGTTCGGATGGTCTACCCTATGAGCACGTATGTCAAACACTACTCGCCATCTTGTTGGCAGATGTTCACCGCTGTTGGTAGCAGCAGATGTGTATTTCTGAGAGTCAAGTAGTAACGCTATTGAAGGAAGAATTGATCAGGGAGGACATTGTTTATACTTTTCGCTCCATGATGCTAACTGAATACATAGCTTTATATTTCTAGCACATATTTTGGAGCTGGTGGTCGGTAGTGTGATCCTGAAAGCACAAACATGCACAATCCTGAAAATATTTATTCACGACAATATATCATAGAGAGATGGTGGCTGTCCAAAGTGGCTTCAGTTGAGTTCTCATCAAATTGGTTCTATCGAAAACTTACGTTAAAGTTTCAGTCTCGTTTCTAAGTACTGGATCACCCTAACTTAGAGCTGCATCTGCTTGATAATCAAACCAGTCGGCTACCTATCTGAACCTTATTTATAATCTGCTCACTTTGTCAAGGCATTTTCTCAACTTTTCTGTGTGTGCTGGAGGTTGTTAGATTATCCAGTTCTAGCTGTTATATTGGAATATCGTTCAGGTACGTGTATATAGCACCTAAGTAATAGTCATGTACTACGGAAGTCGACGTGATCATCACCGTTTTAAAGGAAAACAAAGTAGTTACAGGAGCAAATATAAACCTGGACAGTCGGTGGTATTACAGCTCTGCACATAAAAAGGCAAGTTCATGTCATTGGAAAGAGCCATGAGTTGGTGAACTGATGGACCAAGTTTCTTGAGATTTGGTTTGTCCCGAAAATACATATATAGACATGAACTGGATCAAGGCAACGAGCAAAGTGGCTAGTTTCACCCAGAAATAGGCTTAGCTAGGGCTGTCCCTGAAAGAACGAGCAGATATAGCAAACCTGTAGCTTCTGTAATGTATTACCTCCTGAGCTTATTGCCTTCCCTGTGTCTTGTCTGATCAAAATGAAGCATCTACCCTTTCACTTCTTGTAAAAGGTACACCACTCACCAAACAGACGATCCATCAGATGCCAACATTGTCTAGTCTGCATGGTTTGCTCGGTCTGCTGAGGTAAATGATGTGCAAGCATGCAATGAGACCAGTATCTACAAAGTATTCTACGTGGTGCGAATGGGGTGTTCCTTTGTCAAGTACGTTTTCTCACTGCTCGTCATCTTGAAAGAGCCGCAGTCTAGATACTTGGTTGGGAGACTCGTATGTGAAATGTTACCACAATATGCATGGCGGAACTTCCATCTTAACATTATGTTGTGATAAGGATAAATGACACTGAGTACCGATGCGCATCAGCTGTCTGATCTGTCCCGGAGAACTATTTGTCCAGGTACTATGGATAACTTCCAGAAATATCAGCCTGGAAGGACGACCAAAAACGTTGCTGGATCGAAATATACTCTAGATACACGAAAGTTCAATCTGTTGAGTCTCCCCAAGATATGCAAAGAGCGATAATCATCTACCACTTAAACATCTTGCATCTAACTATTCCTGAATCATGGATTTTTATCAAAGGAAACGTGTCACGTGAAGAGCTGATCTAGAATTCGGGTGAGTTCATCGTGAAGTTCACTTCATCGCCAGATTTTTGGCTGGGAAAAGCAGGTAGATTCCCAGTATCTTATTTTTATGAAAATAGAAGTTGTTTAGAAGACTCCACTAAAAGGGCTACAGACAGACAATTTCCTCTTAGTTCAAGCCTTGAGAAATTTTTTGTTTTACATGCCACGTAAGACAGGGAGGGAGAGCGAGAGTGTGTGTGTGTGAGAGAGAGACAGACAGACAGAGAGAAAGTGAAGTTCTGTCTATAGTAAAGCTTGGAGAAAGGCGTGAACATAGTCCCAGTAAATGGGCATACTCCCATCGTGCGCTTTCAGACAACTGAGAGAGAATACTTAACGGCATTTCGTCAGAATTTACGTTCTGATTTCAAATTCTGCTGCGGTCGACTTTGCCTTTCATCCTTTCGGGGTAAATATCTGTTGAACACTGGGGTCAATCTAATCGACTTGCCGCAACGCTGAGATTGCTGGCCTGGTTTCAAAATTTTAAGTCATTAATATTAGTAGTAGTAGTAGTATAGTAGTAGTAGTAGTAGTAGTATAGTAGTAGTAGTAGTAGTAGGAGGAGGAGGAGGAGGAGGAGATGCAGTGGCAGCAGCGGCAGCTGCAGAAATAATTGTAGATTAGGAGTGAGCTGTTCATGACATTATTGCAAGCTACCAATCGATTTGGATACGACATGACATCTATACACAAATATACACACAATCACGCACAAGTTCATACACACAAATACATAAAACATGATGTATACTTACATATATGTATATATATATACACACACACACACATTTACATGCCATCACACACACACACACACACACCCGCACACACACACGAAAATCACAGCAGAAATTAATTGTCTCGGAGCAACAACTTCTAAGCAGTACAACTGGACCTGACATTAATGGATTCCTGAGTGGTTTGCGTTCATCCTTCGTAGTTGTTTTATGTGATCTATCAAATATGTTAGCCTGCCAAACTGTTCCAGACAAGATCACAACGTGGTGAGAGGAATAAATAATGGTTTGCTGGCAGCAATATTATAATCTTCTGTCATTACCCTTTACCTTCTGTCTTGTTTCGTCTCCAATTTCTTTCTTATGCGTGGTCTTAACTAATGATTCATAAACCAGATTCTACTATCGCGATGTGTTAGGGGTCGGCTAATATCAGACTGCCGTGGTTTTTAAAACTGTCATTTTGTCTAAGCTTCAAGCAGAGGTGCAGCCACCATTTAATTTCTCTCACTAAACGGAACAAATTTCTTTCATTAACACTTCTTAAGGCTTTTAATCCTTTCCTCTATTACCTTACATCTAGAATCATCGATATTTCTTTTCTTCCCTTAATGCCCAATAAATGTAAACCTCACCTTTTTCCTTCATTTCTTTATCGTCTGCTTTTATCCCAGTTTATTTCTCGTCTCCTCGTTATTCTCCGTCTCTTTACGTCAATATATTTATTTTTTTTACATCTCCTGTCTTTCCGTCCTGTCTTTTCTCCAATCACTCTTTTCTCTCACATTATCCTTATATTTATTTTCTCCTTTCTCTCTCTCTCTCTCTCTCTCTCTCTCTCTCTCTCTCTCTCTCTCTCTTACACACACACACACACACACACACACAACACCACACACACACACACACACATACACTTACACACTCATGCATTTTTTCCCTCTACACTTCATTCTTTATTTCCCTCTATGTCGCTTCAACATTTTCATTCCCATTCGCTCTTTCTTTATCTCATCACCTGCTTTGTCCTTTTCTGTCCTTTCCCCTCTATCTCTTCTCTCTTTCTCACGCTTTCTCAATTTCAAACTTATGGAAACCTATTTAGAGCTCAATGTACGCAGCCATTTTAAAGTTACGTGCCACGTTCATGGACCCAATGAAGTAGCAGTGAGAGGAAACAACTACCGAAAGGTCGATTTATAGTAATTATTTCTGTCATTCATAGTAGAGAATATATTACTATTTTCCCGTCAATATGTGGCGCCTGCTACTTTATATAAAGTTATTTTTCATAAAATTTTAAAAATCAGATATTTTTATGGAGAAAGTATTGTCGAGGGTCACCGAAATTATTTAATGTAAGAACTATGTACGGTGCTTGAGAACGGGAAGACATAAACCAAATTTACATATCATTTTATAAAATACACATTGTATCTCAAAACATTTTATGTAAACATTAAAAAAATATTTGTGCAATGATATTTGTTCATTTATATTTTTTTCAACGCTATTATATCTAACATCTTTTCCTTTCACAGAAGGAACATAACTACTTGTGTACACAGTGTTGTGCAGTAAGTGTTGTGTATATATAATGGCGTGCAGAAAAGTGCTGTACGTGTCAACAGTTAAACGGAAGGTAATTTAAATAATCTTTCGTTTTACATGCAACATTAACACTGATCTCAGAGATATACCTCACTGCCGAGTAGCACGGCATTGATGAAGTTTTGTGCCTTTAGTCATTTATATGTGTGCGTAGACTATTCGTGGTTTGTAGTTCAAATTTCAGCTCGCTAAGTGAATGAACTCCCACTTAATTATAGACATGCGTAGTCTATTCGTAGTTTGTTGTCCAAATTTCAGCTCCCTAGACGAATGGGCTTTCAATCAGTTATGCACGTGCGTAGTTCACTGATAGTTTGTTGTCCGAAATTCAGCCCACTAAGCGAATGGACTTTCAGTTACCTATACAAGTGTGTAAACTGCTCGCAGTTCGTTGATCAAATTTCAGCTCGTTATGCGAGTTTAATTTTCTACAGAAAAACCGTTCATCATTAAAAGTGTTCGTTTAGAGAACCGGTCGGGTTATACAATTACTACTGACTAGTTTGTCGAAGTTGATTAATGAAGCAAGAAGAGAGTTCGGGGTTAAAGAAACAGAACCTGTCCCAGAGCCAAACAGATACTTTTGCAAGCATTGCTTTTGATGTGTTTTTTCCTCGGTCGCTTAAGTACTTTCTCTATTCTTTGTGTAAATAATGTCCAAGCACTTAATAATCCTAACTATTTATTGACTATCTATGGAACGCTATGGTTCAGAATAGATCGATCGAAATATATTGCGTTGGACGCATACATACATGTGTAAAACCTACACACACGCACACGTACACACACACACACACACACACACAAACACACACACATACACACACACACATACACACACACACTTACACACATATGAACACATATAGGTTTCAAAGTTTCGCACAAGGCCAGCGATTTCGAAGGAAGGGATAAGTTGATTACACCGACTCCAGTGCTCAGCTGGTACTTATTTTATCAACCCCGGAAAGGTAAAAGGCAAAGTCGACCTCGACGGAATTTGAAGTGAGAACGTGAAGACGGACGAAATGCCGCTAAGCATATTGTGCCGGGCGTGCTAATGATTCTCTCAGTTCGCCGCCCTATACATGTACAAACACATAGTGAGAGAGAGACAGAGGGAGTAATAGACACATGATAGATAGATAAATAGATAGATAGATAGATAGATAGATAGATAGATAGATAGATAGATAGATAGATAGATAGATAGATAGATAGATGATGGATGGATGGATGGATGGATGGATGGATAGATAGATAGATAGATAGGTAGGTAGGTAGGTAGATAGATAGATAGATAGATAGATAGATAGATAGATAGATAGATAGATAGATAGATAGATAGATAGAAAGATAGATAGATAGATAGATAGTTTGGCATATTTGTCTGTATATATATATATATAGGTGTGTACATACTTAAAAATATATTACAGGTTAGTGCTTACAAAAATATGACGTTAATACATGCGTGTGTTTGTCTGAGAGCTTGTTTGTCTATATATATTTCTGTTTCCTTTTGTGCATGTGTGTATTTCTTTGCCGTGCTGTTTATCTCTTTTCATATATTAATTGATAAACATCAAACACGTTTTGTTTTTAGAGAATGAATGGACGATAGCCAGAGGCGTATTGTGTGGTAGTTTCTTATTTAAAAACGAGCGTGTTCATCCAATGATGTATTATTAACATGGAATGCAAGAAAATATTTATCACATTCCTGAAAATTATGGCCACTGATTCACTGGATGTGATAGATGAGTCTAATTAAAAACGTCATACGTTTTGCTTCATTCTAGGTACTGTGGTTTTATTTAAACTGACTGCACCGAAACCGAGGTTGTATCGTATGATATATCGACCGATGGCGTTTTGAATAAATAACCGATCACTAATCTTTGTACACACACACACACATACATATATATGCATGTATATAGATAGGCACACACACACATACATATATATGCATGTATATACATAGGCACACACACACACACACACACACAGATATACAGCTATATACATATATAGATACATATATGTCTGAGTGTGTGTGTGTGTATGCATATGTATATGTGTACGTGTACATGGATATATGCAAATGTATATGTGTCTATATATCTTTCTCTCTATCTGCCTATCTGTATCACTCTCTCCCTGTATATATGTGTGTGTGTGGTGTGTGTGTGTGTGTGTGTGTGTGTGCCTGTCTGTTTATCTGTCTGTGCATGTGTGTCTGGATGTGTGTGGTTGTGTGTCTGTGTAGGTGTGTGTGTGTATGAATGTACTTGTATGTGTGCATTATGTATTGCGTGAGAGGATGAGACACAAAGATATGTAAAGAACAGCGTAAATCAAATCATCCGAAACATGCATAATGCAGATAAATCAACGGTTATTTATTTGAAAGCATTGGTTGTGTAGATTACAGATGTGAAATATTTTATTGTTCTCTTAAGCAAACGCGCGCGCGAGCATTTATACGTTTATCCATAGATATATTATTTTCCAACGTATAATCCAATAAATTCTATGTACACTGGCTTCAACTACTATTATACTTGATGCATATGCTGAAGCCTCTGTGTTCTATGGCCTACATGTATGTATATATATATGTATATATACATATATATATATTATATATATATATATATATATATATTATATATAATATATATATATAATATATATATAATTTACATACATATATATGTATATATATATTAAATACATATACATTTCAAAATGTAACCACATGTGAATCGTTGGCGATTTATTTGCTCCGTCTTCCTTTCATCTTGGACTTTCCTCGGTCTCCTGTTTCTGAAGAAGAGCTTTGCTCGAAACGTAAAACCACCTTTCTTTCCTTTCCTGAGCGTCTGCTAATATTTTGCATGTACCACGTCTTCTCGTTGTTGTTCATTTTTCCTTATGTTTGTTCTTCGTTTTTTCGGGGTGGGGGATTTACTATATATATATATATATATATATATATATATATATATATATATATAGGAGTGGCTGTGTGGTAAGTAGCTTGTTTACCAACCACATGGTTCCGGGTCCAGTCCCACTGCG
>NC_043000.1:84532534-84550034 GCF_006345805.1 Octopus sinensis
CGCTATGTTAAGAGACGTCCTCTCTTTTTTGATTATGCTCTTTCTAATTGATATTCATAAACCCTTCTCTATAGCAGAATGTTGATTATTTGAAAGAATAGAAAACTAAATACGATTATTTTAATTCCTTGCCTTTCGGAATAGAACAAGCAAAATACCTGAAATATAATGGCTTCAAAGCTTAGTATTCTGTTTCCTGGAAGCTTAAACTTTTTTTTCAATAGTCTTCGCCATTTTATTCTATTCAGAAATAATACCCATGGATTCTTCATATTACGAATATTTCGCCCATATCAATAATGACTTCTTCCTCGACTTCTCTTTCACTTCATTCTTCAACTTATCTTCCTCTCTTCTTTTACTTCATTTTGTTTTCTTGTTCGTCTTTTCTTTTTCTTCTTTTTTCCTCTCTTTTGTCTTTTTTCTTTTTTATTTTAACTTCTTTCCTTCATGCTTGTTTCCTTTCTTTTAACGTCTACTTTTTACCTTCTTTCTCCCTTCCTTTCAAGGCAGCATTACCAAGCAAACGAGAAGAATAGGAGGACAGAAAGACGGTGGAAGGAGTTGCAGGAGGAGGAGGGAAAAGGAAAAGACGGTTAGAGGACGATTGAAACAACAGTTACCCATCTATAAAATAGTATGCAGCATGTATGGTTTATTTTAGCCAAGACAGTAAGTTATAATAAATGTAAACAATATTCATATACTGTACGTATGGATATATAAACATACATGTGTATGTATTTATTACGTTATAAAAATATAAAAACTTCGAGAGAACATGAAATAATCCCTTTTTAGTGGTTGAAGTCAATGTAAATACAGTTATAAATAATATCATGCACTTATTGGGTTAAAACCCCTTTGTGTAGAAAAAGTCGAAAGCTACTCGTAAAAGTCGAAGGCTAACACGTAATCATCGGTCATCTTTCTTTTCCTAACTTGAGCTTCTTTCTTTCCTTCCGGACTGGCGCACAGATCAGACGCATTCTTGTCTGTCTCCTCTCCTTTCTTTCTCCTGTCAAAGCTTGTTCCTCCAGCGTTCGCCATCTCACCTCGTTATGGCTTAGCAGTCCTCACTGTTTGTTTTCACTGTCCTGTTTTTGTTATCACCTTTGACCCTCCGCAAATCCCAGATTTTAATTTTGGTCTGCGGGAGCAACTGTTTCCTCGAAGGCACATCTTGTCGTAATTGCTCGAAATGTAGAGTAGATAAACAGCTGACATCTGATGAAGGGTCGTTCTTTATGTTTCTTGTCTTGTTTTTCGATTTGTTCCTTTCGTTGTTCACAAAAAGTTCATATTCCATGTTTTCGTATTTCTTATTTCATGTTGTTTACGTTTTGTACCCATATATGCATATATATATATACATATATATGTAAGTATGGACATATATGTATGTATATATGCGTGTATATATATATATATATATATATATATATACATTATTTATAATATTATATATATACATATATATACAAACACACACATATGTATATACACATATATACTGTATATGTACATATATATATATAATATTATTTATATTATTATATATATACATATATATATACAAACACACACATATGTATATACACATATATACTGTATATGTACATATATATATAATATATATATATATATATATATATATATATATATATATTTGTGTGTGTGTGTGTATACATAATTAATAATGAAATCAATTGATAACCTTATCAGTTGCCAGCATGTAAAAAACCATATAGGTAAAGATTATTATAAATATATAATTATATAGGTATAATTACAATCAAGGGTATTGAGAAACAGCACCAACACGCTAGAAATAGATATCAAAAGATTCTAAACGTCCACTTCAAATTACACACTATTAGCGCAATGCTGAAAGCAGGTAAATGAATAAAATGGATTTTGTAAAATTTTGACGTTAATTCTACATCGTCCGATTTCTAATTTAGTAATACAAATTACTCTACCGTCATCAGTAGAATATACCATAAATATATATACACACCCATACAACTACATTTGTATGTATAGATATATATATACATATATATATACATATCGCCGGATACCTATTGTTCAGACCTCGTATATATATATATATATATATATATATATATATATATATATATATATATATATATATATATATATATATTCGTCTTTTGTCTATTTTCATAAAGCTTCCCGTTATATACAAGCTTGTATACATATAGAGTGCAGGAAGCGTGTGGTTCAGTGGTTGAGGTGTTGTACTCATCGTAAGTTTTGAATGTTTATTCTTCGACCGGACGATGCGTTGTATTCTTGAGCAAAGCACTTCAATTCGAATTGCTCCAGTTGACTCAACACGCAAAACTGAGTAATCCTGCAATGGACTGGCGTCCCATCGTGGCGCTATTACGTGAACCACAGAATCTGGGAAACCAGTTGTGGTTCGGAAAGGACCTTTGATCCTTGTCGATCCCAAAAGTCACCTAAGGATTTAGAAACTATGATATTTTAATATCCTTATGTAACTTTTGTGATACTCTTTAAAAACTTTGAGGTTCCTATAAAAACAATATGTACTCCACACTAACATAAAACGTTATGAACTGGTCTGTAATACATATCTGTAGTGTACAAGTACGTGACATTGAGAAGCCGCGACAACGATGAAATATGTGTCTGTTGTTCTCGAGGCGACTTTTGAGACAATATTGTTTTGCCTAAATCTAAAGTATGTTGTGTCTTTTAACACAAAAAAGGATTTTTCCGGACGAAAATCGCATTTCCTGGCATTTCAACAACACACACACACATTAAGTATGTTATATTGAAAAGTGTATGTGTTTATGTATATGCATACATAAACTTTTTCATTTGTGTGTGTATGTATATATATATATATATATATATATATTGGCTGTGTGGTAAGGAGCTTGCTTATGAACCACATGGTTCCGGGTTCAGTCCCACTGCGTGGCACCTTAGGCAAGTGTCTTCTACTATAGCCTCGGGCCGACCAAAGCTTTGTGAGTGGATTTGGTAAACGGAAACTGAAAGAAGCCCGTTGTATATATGTATATATATATGTTTATGTGTGTGTGTGTGTGTGTGTATATGTTTGTGTGTCTGTGTTTGTCCCCGCCAACATCGCTTGACAACCGATGCTGGTGTGTTTACGTCCCCGTAACTTAGCGGTTCGGCAAAAGAATTCGATAAAATAAGTACTAGGCTTACAAAGAATAAGTCCTGGGGTCGATTTGCTCGACTAAAGGCGGTGATCCAGCATAGCCACAGTCAAATGACTGAAACAAATAAAAGAGTAAAAGAATATATATATATATATATATTATATATATATATATATATATATATATATATATATATATATATATATATATATATATATGCATACATACATACATACATACATACATACATACACACACATATCGCTTCTATGCACACCATTACTGCAGTATTTTAAGGAAGTCCTCACATTGTTCAGTGCAGACTTTCTCATTTTATAGCTAAGCTCACAACCGGCTGTAATCTCTAAAAACTTTTTTCAGTTGTTAATGTCGTAGAAAGTCGATGAACTGATGCTATATTCTTCTATATTGTTTCATTAGCGCATTTCATCTTTTGCTTCGTTCTCTCGTTCCATTTCTTAATATTTTGTTTATGACTAAGTTTTCATATTGTTCTCCTTTATTTCTTCTTCATTGGTAACTTTAGGCATTGTGATAGAGAATATGACAAAGAATAAAAAAAAAAAAAAAGATTCGCTGAATACTGCACCAGGCATTTCACATGTCTTAACGGTGTTCGCTTTACAAATGGTTGCAACAAACGTACATTAATGTCTTGCTTGTAGTTCTTACTGTACAAACAGCTTTGAAAACTGCTGTTAGCTAAAGATTTTTCTTCTTTTCCTTTATCCTGGGTGCTGTTATTTCGGAAGGGCCCTGTAGATTTATTGATTGTGATGATGGTAATGGTGGTGATGATGATGGTGATGATGATGATGTACGACGACGACGACGATGATGATGAAGATGAAGATGCTGGTAGTGATGGTGTTGTTATTGTTGCTGTTGTTGGTGGTGGTAGTGGTGGTGGTAACGATGACAATAAAGAAGAAAACTAAGAGGAGAGAAGCATGTGATATTGGCGAGGTTACTTGTACCAGGTCAGTCTTGATACGCCAAATATTTGATTAGAAGAATTCCCACTGTGACTCAAATCAAACCTTCATTTGGTCGTGGGTTCAATTCCTGGAGCGGGTAGCGTGTTGCATCCTTCATCAAGTCGCTTCATTTCGCATTACTCCACTCCACTCAGCTGAAAGTGAATACCACTGACATTTGACTGGTATCCCATTCAGAGACGAATCAATGAAGTAAACAAACTCCAAACCAGGTGATGTTGTGGTTTACAAAACCTTTAAGTTCAACAACTAAACAAACCTATCAAATGTAATCCAGTTGTGACTATTTCGTCAAGACGATCAGATGCAATTTGAGGGAAATTTGGCTATTATTTCTTCCAATAGGAGTGGTTTGTTTATAATCGTTATATTTATAATGAGAAAAGGAAAACATATAAGTTATGTGTGTAGTAGTAGTAGTAGTAGTAGTAGTAGTAGTAGTAGTAGTAGTAGTAGTAGTAGTAGTGTGGTAGTGGTGGTGGTGGTGGTGGTGGTGGTAGTAGTAGTAGTAGTAGTAGTAGTAGTAGTAGTAGTAGTAGTAGTTTTTGCTGTTGTATATCCCAGGTCAATACAAGCCGTGACAAACCGTCTTTCGTATAGACAAGACATCATCTAATGTGAACTTTTAAAAGATGCCTGTGGGCAATTTAAGAGAGATTTTGCTGTTATATTTACAGGTCAAACAACATAACAGAGCCCTCCTCATTAGATCCTGTTGCTGTTGTTGTTGCTGCATTTATTGATCGTGTGTAATTGTTGTCGGTGTCAGTTGCTCTGAAGAGAGGCTGTGGTGTTGCGTTGTCGGGTACGTTAGTGTGCAGTACATGAGGGGAAGATAGTGGTGGTCGTGGTGATGATGGATATCACTGAAGATACCTGTCAATCTCAACCACGGTCACATGATTGAAAGAGATGACAAAGAGGAAAAGAAAGAAATGAGAAATGAATGATGAAAATGACTATAAAGTGGAAGACTAATATTATTAATAGCCGGATTATAATAAGGACGGTGGTGGTGGTGGCGGCGGTGATGGTGATGGGGGTGGCGGTGTGGATGGTGATGGGGGTGGCGGCGTGGATGGAGTTGGGGTGGCGGCGGCGGTGGTGGTAGTGGTGGTGTGTTGCTGAATTTGACGATGATATGAGGAGGAGGGGGAAGGGAAGGAAGAGGAGTAGGAAGCGGGAAGTAGTAAGAGAATAGGGGGAAGAGAGGAGGAGTGGGAGGGGAGAGGTGAGGAGGGGAGAAGAAGGAGGAGGACTGAGAGGAGGGAGATGAGGGGGAGGGATAGGAGGGAGAGGAGGTGAGAGTAGTGGTGAGAGGAGGAGGGAAAGGAGGTGAAAGGATTAGGAGGATAGCAAGAAGACGGGAGGGAAAGCAGAAAGGAAGAGGGGGTGCTATAGTAGACAAAAGAGTAATCAAGAGAGGGAAGAAGAAGAAGAAGAAGAAGAAGAAGAAGAAGAAGAAGAAGAAGAAGAAGAAGAAGGAGGAGGAACGCGAGGAGGAAAAAGAAAAGAAAAGTAGTAGAAAGGGAGGTGAAGAAAAAGGAAAACAAGAACAAGAAGGGATGAGAAGAAAAAAGACAACGATGACGACAATGACGAGGTGAAGAAGGAGGACGAAGAGAAGATCAACAACAACATATCAGCAACAGCAATAACAACAACAATAAGTAAAAAGAAACAAAAACAAAAATGACAACAAAAATGAAGCGAAACCAAAAATTGGGTTGAAATAGAGAGAATTGAAAAGAGAAAAAGGAGAATAAAGAACAACAATTTTGAATTCAAGAGAAAAGTATTTGGATATAGCAAATGGTCGACGCCAGACAGTTGCCTTTGAAATATCCTTGGCAT
Organism: Octopus sinensis; assembly: GCF_006345805.1. Taxonomy (NCBI): domain Eukaryota; kingdom Metazoa; phylum Mollusca; class Cephalopoda; order Octopoda; family Octopodidae; genus Octopus; species Octopus sinensis. The sequence continues at coordinate 84,538,599 of NC_043000.1, forward strand.
GACTCAGTCATCGGATGTTGCCGTTCTTTGAAATGAAAATATTCTGTAAGTCTTTCGTCTGACATTTACGTGATAGGCAGTCTTGCAAAATTAGACACCATTTTAAATATTTCATATTTTGTGGAGTGAACAGAATAAAATTGTATTGGAAGATCAATGTATTTTTGATAATTATTAAGTTAAACTCAAGGTGGTGAGTTAGCAGAATCTTCGAGCATCGGAAAAATGCTTTGCAATATATGTTCCGATTCGTCTGACTTTACGTTCTGGGTTCAAATACCGCCGGGGTCCACTTTGCCTGTCATCGCTTCGTGATCGATAAAATAAGTACCAGTTGAACACTGGAGTCGATGTAATCGACCTAGCCCCATCTCCAAAGTTACTGGTCTTGTACAAAATTTGAAACCAATATTTATCCCGATTCAGCCGTCTTTACGTTCTGGATTCAAATGCCACTGGAGTCGACGTTGCCTTTCATCATTTTGGAGTCGTTAAAATAAGTTCCAGTTGAACCGCCCTGTACCAAAATTTTTTAATCAGTATTTGTGCCATTCTTTATACAAACACTGCTTTAGTAAACTTTGCTCTTCATCCCTCCGGAGTCGATGAGATAAAGTAGGAGTCTGATATAGAGGTCCATTTAATTAACTAACAGCTCTTCTCAAAATCGCTAGCCTTCTGTCTAAGCATTTTTTCTTTCTACTATAGGTAGAAGGCCTGAAATTTTGTTGGAAAGGACTATTCGATTACATCGACCCCTGTGCTTCGCTGGTATTCATTTTATCAACCTCAAAGGATAAAAGGTGGAATTCGAACTGCTTCGCGTTCTAAATTAAGTACCAAAATTAGATAAACACAAAAGAAGAAAGAGAAGGGGGAAAAGGGAAGTGAGAAAGAAGAGGCGGTACTATTGTAGACAAAAGAGTAACCAAGAGGCGGAAGTAGGGACAGAAAATGAGGGGGAAGAAGAAGAAGAAGAAGAACTGAGAGAATGTGCAAATTTGAATCTGTGTCTGTGTGAAATTTATTTATGTACAACGGATCTGTGTGTGTGTGTATGTGTGTGTGCGCGCGTGTGTGTTTGTGTGTGCCTACATGTATATATATAGTTGAAATTCATAGAAAAGCAAAAGAGGGAGACAGGTGTACGAACAACAAGCAGGGGTATTAGTTTGACGCTCGAGAAAGGGAAAATTCTTTTACGTTTGGAGCCTACGCTTTTCAACAGACAGGAATAAGAGAATATAAACAGAGAGAGAAAAAAGAAACACTTGTGGATTTAGCGCTCAAGCATGACGACTGGTTAGAAAAAAGGTCTGACAGGAGAGGTTGAAAGAAGGGGATATAATAAAGTATTGGTGGTCCCAAAACGAAAGTGCGCGCGTGTGTGTGTATGTGAGAATGTGTGTGTGGATAGGGGCTATTTGTTTTGACGTGTGTGGATGATGGTTTGTGGGTGTGCGGATGATGGTGTGTGATATGGGTGCTGGGAAGTGTCAGTGCTAGTGTGTACGGAGTGGTGTGAGGTGGTGTGATGTGGTGTGGTGGTGTGGGGTAGGGTAGAGTGTGGGAGTGGGGTAGGAGTGGTATCAGGGAAGATAGGTGGGTAAGAGTGAAGAGAGAGCAGTCAGATGAAGAGAGGAGGGTAATTGAGTCCATTCGGCGCAAAGGAGTGAAGAGATAAGATTAAAACTTGTTCACGGCGAAGACGGGAGTCCGGATGGCCCCTGTGCAAGGACAATCCGAACACAGACAGGTGTTGTAGTTTGTATATATACATATATATATATATATTATATATATATATATATATATATATATATATATATATATATATATATATATATATATATACAAACTTGGCAAAGACTAAGCAATTGGAGATTATGTCAACCGCTTCATCATTCTTATTACATAGCCTATACTTGATGTTAGCACCTTCTTAAACAATTTTTGTAGTTGCTAGTAGTTAGGCATTGGTCTCTGATCAAATGTTTTTCTGTTTTTAGCTCAGACCTTTTGGTTCAATACTATTGTTAACTCTTTGGCTGTCATTTACTTTCTCACTATCAATCTTTATGAAATATTGACTATGGAGTGAATTTTTCCTTTATTTTCTCTTCACTATGATTTGGAAATAAATCTATTTTCATTGTGTTTTGTTTAACTCTTTTAAATGTTTTGTCATAGGCTAAATTTGTTATGTTAGTATAGTTGGTTTGCTGTTTGTATTTGTATTTTGTTGCTTCTTCATGTACACACGCGCACGCACACACACATAGAAAGAATGAGAAAAAGAAAAGGATTTCTTTGTGCTTGTTTCATTACTATATTAAGCAGTTTCCCTTTGCTACATTCTAAATATTTTTCAAGCCCTGCTGTTCTTATTTTGTTGTAGTTATATTTTTCTTTTATTAGGTAACGTCATTCATGTGTGAGGTGGAGTAAATATATTTTATCTATATCACCTTTGGAATTATAAGTTCGGTTAACAGGCAAATCGTTAGAGAGTCAGACGAAATTAATTGCATTATATCTTCTGCTTCTTTATGTTCTGGTTTCAAATCATACCAAAGTTAACTCGGCCTTTTATCGGTCCGGCCTCAATATAGTAACAGTCAACTACTGAGGCCGATGTAATATACTAACAGCCTCTCCTAAAAATGGCTGGTCTTGACCAAAATTTGAAACGGCTATTATTATTCCTCTTATCATTATTAAAGCAGCGAGCGGACAGAATCGTTGCCAGACAAAATGGTTAAGGGCCTTTCCTCTAGTTGTTCGTTAAATTATGCCGAGGTCGACTTTGTTTTTCATCCACTCGATATCGATGAAGTAACAGTTGAGTACTGGAGTCGATGGTATTCACACCGATCGAGAACTGATGGTCAGTGTAATCGACTAATCGTTGCCCACAAAATTTCAGTCCTTGAGCTTATATTAGAAAGGATAATTATTTCCTCCGCCTTCGCTAAGGTGGAGGCATTGTTTTCAGTCGTGTTTGTTTGTTTTTTGTCCGTGGTCAAGATATTTCAAGAACCGCTAGATGGATTCAGATGAAAATTTCAGCGATGTTTGGCCTCGTGACTGGCACGAATTGATTAGATTTTGGGATCGATCCAGTACTGGACAAGGATTCTGGATTATTTGTTATATTTACTTTTCATGAAGTATTTACGATCTTACGTTCACATTCAAGTCTTTCTCTGATTATTTCCCTTGAAAGCATGCTCATGCTTTCCACGTAAGTTATGGCGGCATTGCTGTTTCCAAAGTTTATTCACGTCTCTATCTTATGGATAGAGAAATCAAACTACATAAACAAACGACAGCAAGCCGTTTAGAAATTAAATAACAATAACTTATTCAGTAATAACAATAAATTTAATTTATTCTCGTCAATTTTTAGTTTTACCAATTTTGAATATATCACTCCTCTTTAAAACCACTTACCTACTTGAAAATTGCATTTCTAGCTCTGGGTCGAAGGAAGCTATACTTCTTGGACTCACATTTTTGTGCGCAACGATGTTGTTAAACTTCCATTAACAACACCGTATGCAGGTCTTCTCCGTTTTCTTTCACGTACGAATAAAGTTTTCACTATAGACTTTAATGGTCGTAAAGACACTATATCAGTGGATAGACTAAAAAAAAGGCCTTCATAGAGAAACTTCCCTGTTCCACTGCAGACGACACACCCACCTTCACATTCCATGACTACCATTGGGATCGATCACGTACCGGACAAGGATTCTGGATTATTTTTCCGTTTCTTTTACTCGATTTCTTTGAGTTGTCGGGTTCATTTTTAGTATTCTCGTTCGTGAAAACAGTCGAGTTTATTTCAGTTATTCTCATTTTAAAACTCATCTCCGGCTAATCATTGAGAGGACGTTAGTGTTGCCTTGGCGGAGGTTTGTGTCACAGGCGGCTTAAGTTGTTTTTTTGTCGTGTTAGACGCAAGACATAGTGTTAAATATTTGTTTGATTGATTGTTACTGTTCAAATTGTTGCTAGTCTTATTTTGAATTGTTTTTTCCCATTGTGGAAAAATAGAGAAAACTCCAGCAGGTAGCGACAGTTATGTGGCGGCAACTGGAAAAGGGATAGACGCGGAGACGCTGGAGGTACGAGAAATAAATGTTGAACCTCGAAAAATGAAGAAATGCGAGACGTTGTTGGAAATAGACGGAAATACACTGAAATTAACCCCGCCTGTGGAACTAACAGTCAACGTAATGGAAAAAACGGTGGTATATAAGACAATGAAAAAAGCAACAAGGAAAATAGAAATTGCAACAATAGAGGCTATTGAAGAATGTTTAAAGAATATAAAAAGACTAACCACATTTATAACAAGAGGGAGAAAGTACGCTACTGTGGAGGTGCGTTTTGCATCAGAAGGGGAAGCAATTAAGCACTCAACAGTGGCAATAAGATCCGAAGAATGGGCAATTTCGCCATTGTACTGTGGTAAATGTGTGGCCACGGTGCGAGTTGGCAAAGTGCCCCAGAGCTGAAAGAAGCATGGCTGATGACATGAATGAGGAGGCCAAGATACTGAAGACCACAAGAACCCAAAGGGTTAACTACTGGGGATATGGAACAGAGTTAACCGTTCAAGCAACAGTAGAAGACCTAAACAGAATTGTTGACGAGATAGTGCTGCCCGATGAAGTAATATTGAGAGTGGGGGGGCCGCCTATATGTTATACATGTGGGGAAAAGGATCACACGAAAGCGAGGTGCCCTCAGAGGGAACAACAGATAGAGCAGACGGAGAGGCAGGACAGCATGGACCACGTGGTAGAGGTCGAGATAAAGGAGAAAGCAACGGAGGAGGGATTCACGGTGTTTAAAAAAGAAAGAGAAGTGGGAGAATGAGCTCTCCGCCAGATCAGCAGAAAAAGAAGAAAGAAGAGATGGAAATGGAGGAGACCAGAAGGAAGGAAGACGAGATGGTGGTGGATAAAATAAGCGAAAAGGAACCTGAAGAAGTGTTCAAGGAGGTGTTGCATAAGGAGGAGACATTGGTGAGGACACCAGTTGTTCCAGTGGAGGAGGAAAGTTTGGAAATGCAACTGGAGAGTCTGCTCAGGGAGGTGGAAGAAAGGAAGAAGGTAACAGGAGCAGGGCAGGAAAGGAGAAAACAAATGAGAAAAGCAAAGAAACTGAAAAGAAAGTATTAAAGTTTAAACATATAAGAGTTAAGTTGCCCACGGATGTGTATTCCGAGAATGTGAAGGCCATCGTGGTTGATAAAGACACCTACAACAGACTAAAAGACATGTGTGGAGAAGGGATTAACCCGCCAGGTGTGATGGTGGGGTTCGATGAATTGCCACCAATAATGGAGCTAAAAGATTTAGAACCTTTCATGAGATATTAAAAAGGGGAAAAATAAGTAAAATTGCTTTATTGAAGAAAGAAGGGAAAAAAGTAAAATTGTTTCATATTTAAAAAACAGGAAAAAAATTAGAAAAACAATAAGATAATAGAAAGATTGTAAATAGTTTATATAAACGTTCAAATCATACGGCATGGGAGTAGGGCCCATACAGCCATTTCATTTTTCAGTTTTATATAACATCTCATTGGTTTTATGTTTTTTTGTCTTCACTATGGTGTATTTGTAGTGTGTCGCCTCTGTGTTGTGGCCGTAGTGCCAAAATAAATAAACATTGGCGGAGGTCTGTGCTCTTTGGGTTCTCTTGTTATCATTATTATTAAGGCGGCGAGCTGGCAGAATCGTTAGCACGCCGAGCAAAAATACTTAACAGCATTTTGTCAGTGTTTATATTCTGAGTTCAAATTCTGCCAAGCTCGACTTTGCCTTTCATCCTTTCAGGGTCGATTAAAAAAGTATCAGTTAGGCACCGGGGTCGATGTATTCGACTTAATCCCCTTCACCTCTAGCTGCCCTTGTGACAAAACTTTAAAATGGTTATTATTATTATTGTTTAGCTCAATAATTATTATTTTGTATCGGTATTGTTTTCAATTGATAATCTTAAGAAAACGCATACTGAAAAGGAGAACAGGTTTCTTAAGATCTCTAGCTAAGAGTCCGCGTGTAATGCTTGAATCATACGTGACAAATTTATCTTCACCACAAACAGAGTTCACTATGATTAATCTTTTGATCTTTTTTCAGCTTTTATAGAGTCGCACATGTTCTGTTGCTAAAACACCAACGTATTCTTTCTATAAAATGGTTTTCAGGTACAAGTGAAATGTGAACGTAAAACAAAAAGAAAACAGAAAAATGAACAGAGCTTATTATTACAGGTTAATGCCGTGTTTTCAGCAAAGATTGAATCAATCTGTTTCAAAATAATATACTTGAAATGTATTCAATGTTTTGAGATATTCTTGCCGTTTAAAGAATGCCTGGTTATATGAGGTTTGACTAAAAAAAATTTCTTCAATACAAACGGCAATGTTTAAATCTGTGAAAGAAGTTTCCAGGAATGCTTTCATCTGTGATACAAAAAGAAATTGTTAATGGGAAAAACATAATTTTCAGATGCCAGATATTTTCACAGTCACTGATTAAGAGTTATATGGAACTTGGAAACATAACCATAGGTTACGTATAATTAATATCGTGGAGGCACATGGCCTAGAGGAATCGCGGGTTCGAATCTCAGACCGGACGATGTGTGTGTGTTTATGAGCGAAACACCTAAGCTCCTTGCGGCTCCGGTAGAACTAATGGCGAAACTTCTGCTGACTCTTTCGCCACAACTTTCTCTCATTCTTTCTTCCTGCATCTTGCAGCTCACCTGCGTCGGACCGGTGTCCCGTCCAGCTGGGGAACCTATACGTTAAGGAAACCGGGAAACCGGCCCTGATGAACCAGGCATGACTCGAGAAGGAACACAATAATTGATATCAATGATTGCCGTATACAGCAGTTTCTGTGGTTGAGACTGCGATGCCATTTCGTTTCTCGAGTAGTTTAAGTTTATATTTGCTTATGTCACTAATACAGTGAAAAGTGGTCTTTTTAGAGGTGAAATACGTCGCAAACGTATCTGAACTGATTGAAAAGTTTATTTAGTTAACAGCATTGCCTAGTGTGCATAATATATAATTCATTCTACTCTGTGGCTGAGCGCATGAGTCGGCAAATAGTTTTTTGATGATTGTCTATTATGGAAGTTATAGCTTCCAATATCATCTCAGTGTTGTCTCTCTTGCGTAGTACCCAGTAAATGATATTCAAATGGCTAGAATTGCATTATTGAACTATCGGGCGTTTCGAGATGACTGAGGCTTATTGCTTAAATGAGGACTATTGCTTAAATGAGAATTTTCTACATAGCAAATCGCTGAGAAAAATGGCTTTTATACAGGCCAGATATATCACAAACATGTAGATTCTTACGTCTTCAAAACCAGTACATATATTTTTACTTCTTCAAAACTATTAGCAGGCATGTGGCCTTGTGGTTAAAAATTCATCTCGGAATTATCGGTTTGGAGTTCAGTCCTACTATTTGACACTCAAAGCAGGCGAATGTCTGGAATCGACCAAAGCCTTGTAAATGAAATTTGCTTGATGCAAATAAGCAGAAGCTCGCTCATTGTGCGTATGTGTGTGTGTGGTGTGTGTGTAAGGGGAGTACTCGTGTCTAAAGTTGTTTGTAATCGTATGAACCAGTTTAAAGCTTTTGTATTTATTCCCTAAAGAGAGGCAACACACTTTTTAAGAGATGTGCCTAATCCAGGTAAATACAGCCATTAGATGAATAGTGACCGATTAAATGCGTGCCAAGTTAATAACTGGGGTCAATTTAATTGAATAAAATTGGAAGCTAGGATCTAGACAGAACGGATGTGTTTTGGCTCGTTTCCTCAAATATGTAGATAAAAAATTTAAATACCAATTTTTATCTGAATTTATAAATTGTCACTTCATTAAAATATATACATATAAAAAGAGATAATTAATAAAACATCAAAAATATGTACCTATACTTATTGATTGCTTAATTAAGAAAAAGCCGTTTTACTCCAACACGTAGCACTCTCGGAAATCCAGACACAGATGTGTGTCTACACGCGTGATTGTGTGTTGATTTCCTCTGCAATTATACATCTTGAAATCGTGGCTATCTGCACAGTTTAGAAAAGTAAGCTGGTAGAAATGCCCTGCGGTAAATGATCTTTTTACGTTCGGTGCTCAGTTTTCGCTGAGGTCAATTTTAGTGTTCATCTCTGCCAGCTCGATAGAATAAAGCACCAGTCAAATTCTGGCGATAAATAAATGGAGAAATGAACAGACAGACAGACAGATAGACAGATAGACAGATAGATAGATAGATAGATAGATAGATAGATAGATAGATATAGATAGATAGATAGATAGATAGATATAGATAGATAGATAGATAGATAGATAGAACCGAAATGTAGATGAGCCGATAAAAGCAGCAACTGAATTTTACAAACTGACATGATGCTAACTATCACAACCACACTGCTGAGTCACTGATAACCCCGCTCAATTTACATTCAGTTGAAGTCACGTCAACAGCCACCGTAATTACGTCCCTTCCCTATACCTTGACTAACCCTATAATGATTGCTGTACTGGCCGTTGCTTTGACTGTCAGGAACTCAGAAGTGGTTTCCCAAACCTCTTATCTGGGGGAGAGCAGCACTGACCTTTATCCACACTAGTTCCACTAGTCACCATCATCCGTAAGATAACATCATCTGCCACCGTCCACTCCTCCTTTCTACATGAATTGTGAATGTTTCAAACATTATTATCGTTATGCTGAAGAGAATCTTACTTTGCTATTGGCGCATTTTCTATATCTGTTGTGACCTCTTGACATCTTTTATTATTTTTTTAACATTATAGTAACATATATAAATTTGTCTCTCTGAGGTTGTATTGTTGTATCTCTGTTACCTTAGTTTTGTTTGCACTATCAAAATATCTGCTGTCCTATTTTGCTTTTTGTAAGTGCTATGAACGAGTTCTTGTGTGGATACATTAGCTGGATATGTGAACTGAAATACGAGATATCAATAAAATTATATTAAAAATAATATTGAGTGATTTTGTATATCCATGTCTATTGAATTTAACACATAGGAAAAGCAAGCTTACATGAGATGCAATTTTTTTTTTTTCGCTCTTTCATGTATGTATAAAGCTGTGCAAAGATGTGATGTTTATTAGTTTTATTTCTGAATACAAATCTATTTTAGCCTGGGGAACACTAGAAATTAAACAGCATTTTTAAACTTCCATATATGTGCGCACGCGCATGTATGTATGTATTTAACTATTTTTTTACGCATAACCCATTTCCCAGAAAAGAGAACTACTGTCAATTGATGTCATGGAGACGAATAAATAAAATGGAATGACTAGGTTCAACGTCAAAGAGACTCTGGTTCTATATTGTAAATGGAACTAAAGCATTTTTTTCCCACACAATAGGGAAATATATGTTGAATTAAGCCTTCTTGGAGCGGATACAAATTTACGAAAACTGATTTGACAAATACCATTGGAAACTTTGAACGAAACCTTTCCTTAAATAAAAATTCATGAAGTAACATGAAATAACAACAAACTTAACTATCTTACAAACAATTACAGCTCTACATTTCCTCCCTTCCCATTTACTAAGTAAAAGTTCACAATCTTTGTTAAATCTTTTTAAAAAGCATCGACTATACAAGTATTGCTAATCCTCTCAAAAACATTATTCCACACTGCCAAGGTAATATTATTTCATGCTACTAAGTCAAACCCTATTCTATGCTTTCAACACAAGCCATATTTTACGCTGTCAAGACGAACTTTATTTAACGTTGCCAAGGCAACCTTATTCCACGGTGCCAACACACCTTGTTTTATGTTGCCAAGACAAACTTTATTTCACGTTGCCAAGACAAACCTTATTCCACGATATCAAGACAAATCTTATTCCTTGTTGCTAAGACAACCTTGCTTCGTGCTGCCCAGACAATCCTTCTTCCACACACACAAACCATAATTCACTTTACCAAGACAACCATATTCTACAATGCCAAGACAAACTTATTTCACGTTGCCAAGACAAACCTTATTCCACGATATCAAGACAAATCTTATTCCTTGTTGCTAAGACAACCTTGCTTCGTGCTGCCCAGACAATCCTTCTTCCACACACACAAACCATAATTCACTTTACCAAGACAACCATATTCTACAATACCAAGACAAACCTTATTCCATGCTACCAGGCAATCAATCATATTCTACGCTACCAACGTAGCTTTATTCCATGCTGCCAAGACAACCCTGTTTCATGCTGCCTAGATCAAATTCATTCCACGATACCAAAACAAATCTTATTCTACGTTGCTAAGACAAACCTTGTCCTACGCTGCTAAAATAATTTTATTCTCCATTCATTTTGTTCTCAAAGTCTTTATCTTCGTGCACACAACAAATATTCGCTTGGAGATTTCTTCTCTTGTCAATTCATCTTGTTTGCAACAATCGGTTCTCCAATTGCGAAAATCCACTTTGGTAATTAAATTTAAATAGAGCTTTCTTATCTGGATTTGATTTGGTACATCTTCGCACTAAATTCTTCGATTCTTATATTTACAGATACTAGTCTCATAAAAGGAAGCAAGCAAATGTGTGCCACACACGGAACCCCACTCACACACACACACACACACACACAAACACTACAACACAAACACATACAAACACGTACATACACGTACATACACGTACACATACATTCATTTTAGATATCTCAGAAAATCAAAACTACATCTTGTAATTTGTTTGGTTCATTACAAACTTTAGTGGAATGTGTCGGAGATAACATAAAAAGATTTCTTCCTAATGGCAAACACGTCTCTTTAATACTGAGTATTTCTTCCCTCGATTGGTCTCTTATGAATTATGAATACACTCAATACCAGAACGCATATACTGTATATCTCAAACTCCACAGGACGTGGCACAAAGCATACTGACAAGGATATGCTTATGAACTAATATTTTCGATTCAATTAGTTATGGACCATTATGATTTGTCTTCTTAATGGTGTCTTAGATGGACACCAAACATTTTATCGCATAAATAAGTGTGCAAAATATTCCGCCTGTAGAACAAGGCGATACATTTGACACTTCATCTTCTATTGGTCCTCTATTGTCTCAGCTTCAGAAACATATACTAAGTAATTTACAAGGCCTTTCTCTCTCTCTCTCTCTCTCTCTCTCTCTCTCTCTCTCTCTCTCTCTCTCCCCCTCTCCCTCTCTCTCTCTTTCTCTCCCCCCTCTCTCTCTCTATCTATCTATATCTGCCGGTGCTATTTTCTCTCCATCCCTATCTATGGTTTCTTTCTATCGAGCAACGTACCACATAAGTACAAATTAAACACAGATTGTTCTGATTC
>NC_043000.1:84555034-84560034 GCF_006345805.1 Octopus sinensis
ATCACCCAAACCTTGAAGTTCATTCACCAGTATCGAAAGAAGAATAAGAGATAATATTTACCATTTCCTGTGTTGTAGGTTCATGCCTGTTATTGACCGTTTCATTTTGTTTAATATTTATTTTATGAAGGCCGCTTTATATATTCGATGGACAGTTGTTCTGATGTCGGGTACTAGAAGTTAAGTCACACGATCATGATGATTTGAAGATGGCATCAAACCTTCTTGAAAGGCTCTTTTGATGCCACACCAAAAGAACAATCATGTGTGTGTGTGCGTGTTTTATGTGTGTGTGCGTGCGCGTGTTCAAGTCTGAAAACCTTGTGATGTGTTGTGTAGCAAATATTTGGTTACAGTTTAGAACATCATTAGTTTATACAACGACAGTAAGATTGTATGATTCATAAAATGGACGTTGTGACACTTATTCTTTCCCAAATGCGACTTTGAAGATTCGACCAGATTAACCACCGGAATGTTTAGCTGGTGGAAACTTCGAAATCATAACAATAATTACAGAGGAGGTGTGCCAAACAGTGATAAGTAAAATAGTAATGTTATTATCGGTCCGAATATGCTTGAGGCACGTTCAAACCGGGGAACAAGCTACTCAGTGCGTTTTGTCACCGAGAATATGGAAAATAGGAATATATTTTCCGTGACAAAACGGAGTGAGTAGTTTGGTCACTGGTTCAAACGGACTGATAATAACATTACCATGTAAATAATATTCTTGTTTAAGAAGGCGGAGAGCTGGTAGAATCGTTAGCACAGCAGGCGAAATGCTGGGCGGTATTTCGTCTGCCGTTCAAATTCCGCCGAGGTCGACTTTGCCTTTCATCCTTTTGGGGGCGATAAGTTAAGTACCAGTTACGCACTGGGGTCGATGTAAACGACTTAATCCGTTTGTCTGTCCTAGTTTGTCCCCTCTGTGTTTAGCCCCTTGTGGGTAGGAAAGAAATAGGTATTTCGTCTGTCTCTACGCTCAGAGCTCAAATTCCGCCGAGGTCGACTTTGCCTTTCATACTGTCGAAAAATCAAGTACCAGTTGCGTACTGGGGTCGATCTAATTGACTGGCGCCCTCCCCCAAAATTTTGAACTTTGTGCCTAGAATAGAAAAGATTTTTTGTTTAATATATATATATATATATATATATATATATATATATAATATATATATATATATATATATTATATGTATATGTACATGCATGTTAGCATCTACATATGCCTATGTGTATATATGTATATGCAGATAGATAGATAAATATATACGCACATATAAACAAATAACACAGCACTCTCATACACGTAGAGAATGATCGAATAACACAGGTATATATATATATATACTAGCAGTATCGCCCGGCGTTGCTCGGTTTGTAAGGGAAATAACTATATAAGCATTTTTAGAGAGTTACTTCCCTTATAGATGCCAATTCGGGCTTTCTTAGCCATTACTGTTTTGGTGTCTTCAAGCCATGAAGTCGTTGTTCTAAAAGAACGCTGGTTTCCTTGACAACGCTTTACGACGTTGATTTCCTTACACTCCCTTCCCCACAGCTTCACGAGGGAGGGAAGAAGGGGGAGAAGCAAACAGGTGCAGCTGTGAGCGTGGACGCCAACTCCGCCGCCATCGACACACGAAAAATTATGCATTAAAATGGAATGATGTTAAATTATTTTTAAAATCGTAGACTCATCGTAGACGCGCGCTAATACCCAGACGGGCTCGATATGAATCACGACTATAAGATACCCGAATTTGGTTAAACTGCACCGCAAAATGTGGGAGTAGCTAGGAATCTAAATCGAAGGGGACAGACACTCACACAACTACAGTTTTATATATATAGATATATATATATATAAAATTTTTTAAGTAACGAGAAGATGGATTTGGTATTAATCTTTATTTTATACAACGTTCATTTCGACCCATCCTGCTACTGTCCGTTATGGCTGGGACTCCGTCCAACATGTTGTGTTGCATCGGTTTTGCAGTCTGGGTCGCATCATGTTCAACCATACATAAAGATACTGAGTTTTGGCTGTCATATTGTTATATACCCATCTGGTTAGGGAATGAAACATTGCTGCAATTTTCAATTACTATTATCTTTCTTCACTAAGAGTTGCAAACAATTGTAAATATAGACAAACTATAAAATGAAAATAATAATAATAATAATAATAATAATAATAATAATAATAATAATATAATATAATAATAATAATAATAAAATATAATAAATTTTGCAAGTAAAGTAATGGATGGACAGGGATGGATTGATATACATATATACATATATACATATTATATATATATATATATATATATATTATATCATTATTATTATTATTATTATTATGACGCGCACTCTTAACTCTTTACTTGACCTTTCCTCCCTGCCTGTCTGTCTTCTTCTCTACCTGTCTCTCTCCTTATTTTTCACCCTTTCTGGTTTCTTCCCCCCTCTCTCTCTCTCTCTCTCTCTCACACACACACACCACACAGACACACACACACACTCCTCCTCCTCCTCCTTCTCTCTCTCTCTCACTCCTCCTCTCTCTGGCCGCTGACCAGACTACTAAACTTTCTGCCCGCTGCTTTCAACAAGTCAACACCGACTTTCTTCTGTCTTCCGCAAGTCGATCTTCATAATGCGTTCCAACGAATTTTTCCACCGTCTAGGCTTAAAAAAATGCCCTTATTGCTGGTTTCCTTGTCCTGTTGTTATTCTTTATGTGTACTGTTTTTTCTTCATTTGTATTGCTTTTACGTCCAGTTCTTGTCACTTTTTTTACCCTTCTGCAAAGAAATTTTATTTAATTCATTTTGCAGGAAGGACTTTTTCGGCCGGGTCGTGTTCTGCCCTTACCTTCGAAACACGCATTGAGTCGAACCAGGGGCAGCTGATGAAGGGGAATATTCCTTGTATTGTTTGTCTTGTACTCTGTTTTTTCGTTGTTAAAAAAAGTCCGTTTCCATGTTTGTTTTTATGTTTTCGTTTCTCGTTGTGTTCTACGTTAATTTGTGGTGCCCTGTACTCATATATATATATGCATGTATATATACATATAGATGTAGGCATGTACAAATATGTATGTATGCATATGTTTTATTTATTAAATAGTTATTATATATATATATATATATATACATATATATGCATATATACATATCATATAAATACATATATATGCAGATATACATATATATATATATTCATATATATATGCATACATACATGCATATACATATATGCATATATACATACATATACATATATGCATATATAATAGTTATCGCCATACTAATATGGCATTCTTATAAAAATAAGAAAAAAGCTGTCCGCTTATTAGCTCCATGAGGCCATCGCCTTAAGTTAGCTATTTGATACACAAACTGTATCCATATAACCTTCGAACAAGAGAGGTCAGTCGCTCCACACTACTTGACGCGGCAGCTACAGACGCGTTTCGGGGTATTGCCCCTTTTCAATGCAGCGTAGCCAGCCAGTAGGTGTCGCTTCCGACAATCTCTGTTCGATGGTTTTATTTACCTAGTTTCGGTGGAATACATCCACTTGTTTTCAATAATAGAAATATTAAAATAACTATGTCTCTCTAAAAGAGAACAGCGGCAGCGTTCCCGGAAAATAATAGTTATCGCATACTAATATGGCATTCTTATAAAATAAGAAAAAAGCTGTCCGCTTATTAGCTCCATGAGGCCATCGCCTTAAGTTAGCTATTTGATACACAAACTGTATCCATATAACGCTGCATTGAAAAGGGCATAACCCCGAAACGCGTCTGTAGCTGCCGGTCAAGTAGTGTGGAGCGACTGACCTCCCTTGTTCGAAGGTTATATGGATACAGTTTGTGTATCAAATAGCTAACTTAAGCGATGGCCTCATGGAGCTAATAAGCGGACAGCTTTTTCTTATTTTTTAAGAATGCCATAAGTATATGGCGATAACTATTATTTTCCGGGAACGCTGCCGCTGTCTCTTTTAGAGAGACATAGTTATTTTAATATCTATTGCGTGGATTATCCATAGTATACTCGAACAGAGATTGTCGGACGACGCCTACTGCTGGCTACGCTGCTTGAAAAGGGTCAATATACGAACGGTTGTACTATAGTAGTGTGGAGCGATGATCTTGTTCGAAGGTTATATATACATTTTGTGTATCAAATAGCTACTAAGGCGATATAGCTATAAGCTATTTTATAAGACCTATATGCGATACTATTATTCCGGGAACGCTGCCGTGTGTTAGGAGACATAGTTATTTTAATATTGCTATTATGCATATACATATATATATATGCATACATACATATACATATATATATATATGTGTGTATATATATATACATATATATACATACATACATAGATATATGCATACGTATATATATGCATACATATATATATGTATGCATAGATATACATACATATATGTATGCATATATACATATATATATACATATATACGTGTGTGAGTTTGTCAAATTAATCTCAGAACTTAAGGCAATACAACAAAGCTACACGAGAAAGCCTATATGCAGCATATATGCTACTGGGAAAGACTCAGGAGATTAAGACTCTATTTCTTAGAGCGTAAACAAGAAAGATATTCCAAAATATACATCTGGAAGTTCCTGGAAGTTCCTTGGTCCAAACGTGGCATCGAGAGTTACCCAAAAGCTAGAACTGGGCGACACTGCATAGTGCCAAGGACTCCAAATTTGCCATCAAGGTATAGGGCAAGATACTGCAAGAGCCTAGGCTTTAGAGGACCACAGCTTTTCAATATCATTCCGAAGGACCTGAGAGACCTGCATGGGGTGGACGTAGGTGTCTTCAAAATAAAGCTGGACCTTTTACTGTCAAGAGTCCCAGATGAGCCAACTTCGCGGCAGGAGATGCAGATGAGCGCAGCGGCATCAAACTTCCTCATGCAACAAGTGCCAATTCCTAAA
>NC_043000.1:84562534-84597534 GCF_006345805.1 Octopus sinensis
ATATATACACATATACATATACATACATAAATATTCACATATATATGCATATATATATATATAAATATATATATATATATATATATATATATATATATATATATATATATATATATATATATATATATATATATATATACATATACATCTATATGGCCCAGTGGTTAGGGCAGCGGACTCGCTGTCGTAGAACGCGGTTTCGATTCCCAGACCGGGCGTTGTGAGTGTTTATTGAGCGAAAACACCTTAAAAGCTCCACAAGGCTCCGGCAGGGGGGGGGTGATCCCTGCTGTACTCTTTCACCACTCTTTCTCCCACTCTTTCTTCTGTTGGCATGCTCGCTTAGGCAGCGGGGTGGCGTCATTCGGAGGCTAAAACAATACGAACGCATTGTCACCAGCGATGTATGTAACAACATCTGTTGGTCTGGTCGGTCACGTGATCACGTGATATATATATATATATATATATATATATATAGGAGATAAATAAAAATATATGCATACATACAAACATATATGTACGTACCTACATCTACATGTATATATACATGCATATATAAATAATTATACGGAAGTACAGGACATCACAATAAGACGTAGAAACAGAAAAAAACAAAAAACAAGAAAACGGAAAACGAAAACCAAATACAGGACAGGTTACACAAGGACAAAACCCCCGTCATCAGCTGTCGCTAGATGAGTCAGGCATGTTTCGAAGGCATAACAGAACACTAATCCAATAGGCCTTCCTGCGAGAGAATTAAAATAAAATTTCAAGCAGCGGGGCACAATGAGTACGAACACAAACAAGACGTAACACAATAAGACTGCTGCAAATTAAAATACATGTACAAAAACAAACACAAGAGGACGAACGAAAAAGCCTTTTTTCTGGCATAGACAAACAATAAAACTGCAAAAATAAAAATACATGTACAAAAAGTACAATTAGTTACAAAACGAGAAAATAACAAGAATACTATACAGGAAATTAACCACACAAGGGGACGAACGAAGAAGCCTTTTTGCTGGCAAGGACGAAAGTGTAGTAGCAGCGCGTGGAGGCAATATATATATATATATATATATACATTAATATATACACACATGTATGTATGTATGTATGTATGTATGTATGTATGTATGTATGTATGTATGTATGTATGTATATATAGGTATCCAGTTAGAGGAATTTAATACCTCTAAGGGATAATTAAATCCAGTGTCACTGCTAGCTATTAGCTGGGTAGGTACAGTATTTTCGTAATGAATATATATAACAATACAATTATAGGCGGTTTTACGTTTGCTACAATTATATTCACCACCAGGCTGACATCAAGCTTATATAAGAAGGCTGTTTTTCCTGAGATGTATATTAAAAAACACGCAGAAGTCTGTACTTCGTGCAAGTTTGTGCTCGATATAAACATGCGTAGATAGCCAACCAAGTCGGGGGCCAGCTTAGTATTTAAAATACTAACACACAGAAACACAGAAAAATATGTAATGTATTAACACACAGGATAATTAAAATAAAACACGCGAGTGAAAAGAACCTCGTGGTGTGAACAATTAAATGTGAAAAATCAACATAGACAACAGCCGCACAGACAACAGTGAACCACAACGCAGTGTGTGGTTGTCATGGTAACAAACTGCTAATGCTACACTGTCTGTTGATTGGCTAAAATTACCCAAATTTCCTAACTTTAATGCCAAACAACATCAGATTCTTTAATTTACAAGATAAAGTAATTGGTTAATCGTAACCAAAGTTCAGAGTTGCGTCGATACACCAAAATTGAAAGCGATCTGTTCAAAATTAAGGGTGGGGGGTATTTTGCGAATGAGAAAGACTAGTTTCGAACGGAGAGGTACCCATAAGGGACAATAGCAGGATGGGTTAAAACGACCGTTGTGCAATATAAAGATTAATACCAAATCCATTTTCTTGTTTCTTAAGAAACGATCCAGCAGAAACCCTGACTGCAAATGACACCAAGTAGCCCAAACCGTATCAGATGACACCAAGTAGCCCAAACTCAACGCTTCAACACACTAATCAACATATACCCGTTAGTCCCTAGATCGTTAGCTCCTACGCACATTTTTTTTCTCTCCTTGTTTTTTCTGTGTATCTTTCTGTTGAAGAGCGTAGGCTCGAAACGTAAAAGACTTTTTCTATTCCTGAGTGCTATACTAATACATTTGTTTGTTTATACTCCACCTGCCTTCGTCTTTTGTTTATTTTCGTAAACTTTCCCATTATATATATATATATATATATAATATATATATATATATATATAATTATATATATATATATATATATATATATATATATATATATATATATATATATATATATACATATACATATACACACACACATATATATATATATATACACACACACATATATATACATACACATATATATATACATATATACACATGTAAGTACATATATTTATATATGTATCTAAATTTTGTACGACTCTTTTATTCTTTCATTCTTTCTTTCTATCAGCCCCTTCACATTTACTTTGTTCTTTCTACTCTTCTTTCTTTCATTCCCCCCTCACATTTCCTGGCTTTCTCTTCATTTCACTTCACTCTCTCACTTTTTTTCTCGTCGCTCCCTACTTCTTCTGTCCCTCTGCCTCTACTTCTCTTCTCTCTCCCCACGTGACCGGTGTTCGGCCAATCCTGACCTTTCTTTCTTGGTTCGACTACCATCCGTGCAACATCGATATTCTTCCCCATGCCTCTCATCTCTCATGTCCCTGCCGTAAGGCTTCCCTTTCACACACGTTAGCTTAAATTAATTCGTCCTTAGTCGAAAAACATCTGCTGTTATGTCCTGTTATTTGCATTTGAATTTGTGTACCATTTCTCCGGTTTTCTTCGTCCTTGTTTTCGTATACATTCGCTGCTTCCAGGGAATCTCTGAGCTTAGTTTTTCCTTTGGGCTATCCAGATTGGAGCAATCTCGAGTATAACCAGCCGAAATTGCAAAGATAATCAGGAACTCAATTAAGAAAAGAAAACTTTGAACGACACGTCCGTGTTATTTTTTGTCCCTATTTTGTATCATCTCTCTGGATGCTTTCTTGTCCCTTTGTATCATCTAGCTGCCTGGATGTTTTACCTTCTTGTACCATTTTTTGTATTTTTTATACACACATATATATATACGTATATACACGTATATATATACATATATACACACACATATATATATGTATACATATAAATAAACATATAAATACATACATATATATACATATAAATACATACATGTATATACATATATATATATACATATACATATATATATAATATATATATGTATATGTATATATATATAACTATATATATATATATATATATATGTATATGTATATATATATATATATATATATATATATATATACATATACACACACATATATATATATACATATACACACATATATATATATATACACATATATATACATATACATAAATGTACATACATATATGTATATATACATATATGTATATGTACATATATGTACATACATATATCTATATATACATATGTATATATACATCTATATATATACATATATATATACATACATACATGTATATATACATATATATACATACATATATATGTGTGTGTGTGTGTGTGTGTGTGTGTGTGTGTGGAGGCGCGTGGCTTAGTGGTTAAGGTATTGAACTCATGATAACAAGGTTGTGGTTTCGATTCTTGGACCAGGCGATGCGTTGTGTTCTTGAGCAAAACACTTCATTTCCACGAGTAATCCTGCGACGGACCGGCGTCGCGTCCAGTTGGAAAACTTCTACTCCACTGAATCCGGGAAACCGGCCCTTATGAGACTCGCAAGGCTCGAGAAGAAACATTTATCATATATATAGACATATATATACATACATACATATGTATATACATACATATATATATAGATACGTATGTATATACATATATATATACACATATATATATACATATATCCTCTACCCTCATATTTATTAATTTATTATATATATACATATATATATATATAATATATATATATATATAATATATATATATATATATATATATTATATATATATATATATATATATATATATATATATATATATATATATATATAATATATACATTTATAGAAATATATATATATATATAATGAATTAATAAATATGAGGATAGAGATTTACACATCCAGATTTTATTATACAGTTAATCACATCTTTCATTGTAAGGACCCTGATTAATACGATGAAAATGAATGCTGAACACCGCATTGAGCACTCATATATATATATATATATTATATATATATATGTGTGTGTGTGTGTGTATGTGTGCGTGTGTGTACGTGTAAATGTATATATATATACACATTCATATACATGTACATATATATGTATGCATATATATATATATTATATATATATATATATATGTATATATATATATGTATATACACCCATACACACGATATGCGTGTATGTATGAGTGTACGCGTGTGCGTTTGTCAGGTTACGTTTATGTCAACAATAATTTATTCGCTAATTCTTCTGAAAACTTTATTCATTTCCTTCTTTACATGTTTCAGATTTATTTTTCCTTCGGTAATAAATGATAGCAAGAACGGAGAATAAAAAAAAAAAAACTTCCCGCATTCTTTTTGCAACTGAAACAGCCATCGGCTCTACGTATATAAGTTACTACAGCTTTTTAGTGACCTTGCGTTTAACTGCTCTCATACGAAATTGATTCGCGTGATGGCTGTGAGCGGTTATAAGTAACCCTTTATTCTTCAACCAACTGTCTTATACAGCTCGTAGTGAATCTCTTGATGGTGTTTGGTACTATTTCCTCAGCTTAGAAAATATAAAGAAACTTGAACATAATTTCAAAAGGTAGTACAAACGACGAATATCAAATGATATTACCTGAAGGAGCGGCGACATGAAGCGAAAAAAATATATAAATGATATAAGAAAGAAATAGAAGAACTGGAAGATCTAAGAAGATTCCTGTTGAAACCAAGTACCACATTAATGAATATTACTTTTTCCTGTTTATTTTACTAAAACACAGTTGATGTAATGCTAAAGTATCTGTTAAAGCATGCTGATTATGTGTGGGGGCTTCTTTTCATTTCCTTGCGTTAGCAGGAAGCACAGGATTCTAGGGAGAAACGTTACTAGAAGTATCGACATAATACACCAATTAAACTAGCTCCATTAATTCCATTAATATCGCCACGGAAAAATGCGGTGAGGTACAGCACCAGTGAGGCAGCCTACTAAACTGATTACATTATCGATTAAGTTGGTTATAACCATTCCGTAAATATTTGTGGCTGGTGCTACTGTAAGAAATCAATAGTACTCCAGAGGAAAGCCGAAATTTGACAGTAAGAAATAAAAAGTTGAACTAAATACTTTATATTCTTTAGTTCTTAGTTCAAATTACAGCAGAGTTGATTTTTTCTTTTTTCACCTTTCTCTAGTTTCGTTGTTATCTAAACTGAGATTTACTTTTAAAAATGACATTGATAATAATAACAGCAAGTGCACTCAAACAGCGCAAACCTCCGCCAATGTTTCTTTTGGCACTACGGTCACAACACAGAAGGGACACTACAAAGACAGACACAGCACCACAGTGGGGACAAAAACATAAAACGAATGAAAATGAGATGTTATATAAAAATGAAAAATGAAATGGCTGCATACGCCCACTCCCATACAGTATCATTTTACAATCGTTCTATTATCTTATTGCTTTTTCTTAATAATGTTTTTTCCTCTTTTTTTCTCTCTTTTTTTAAAAAAATGAAACAATTTTCCTTTTTTCGTCCTTCAATAAAACAATTTTGCTTACTTTTTCCCTTTTGAATATCTCATGAAAGGTTCTAAATCTTTTAGCTCCACTACAGGTGGCAATTCATCGAACTCCACCATCACTCCTGGTTGGTCAATCCCTTCTCCACACGTTTTTTAGCTAGTTGTAGGTGTCTTTGTCAACCACAATGGCCTTCACATTCTCGGAATACACATCCGTGGGCAACTTAACTCTTATATGTTTAAACTTTAATACTTTCTTTTCGGTTTCTTTGCTTTTCTCATTTGTTTTCTCCTTTCCTGCCCTGCTCCTGTTACCTTCTTCCTTTCTTCCACCTCCCTGAGCAGACTCTCCAGTTGCATTTCCAAACTTTCCTCCTCCACTGGAACAACTGGTGTCCTCACCAATGTTTCCTCCTTATGCAACTCCACCTTGAACACTTCTTCAGGTTCCTTTTCGCTTATATTTTCCACCACCATTTCGTCTTCCTTCCTTCTGGTCTCCTCCATTTCCATCTCTTCTTTCTTCTTTTTCTGCTGCTCTGGCGGAGAGCTCAATCTCCGCTGCTTCTCTTTCTTTTTTAAATACCGTGAACCCCTCCTCCGTTGCTTTCTCCTTTATCTCGATCTGTACCTCCTGGTCCGTGCTCTCCTGCCTCTCCGACTGCTCTATCTGTTGTTCCCTCTGGGGGCATCTCGCCTTCATGTGGCACTTTTCCCCACATGTAGAACATACGGGCGGCCTGCTCTCTACCAACACTCTCAGTCTTACTTCATCGGGCAGCACTATCTCGTCAACAATTCTGTTTAGGTCTTCAACTGTTGCTTGAACGGTTAACTCTATTTCATATCCCCAGTAGTTAACCCTTTGGGTTCTTGTGGCCTTCGATATCTTGGCCTCCTCATTCATGTCATACATTATGACTGTCATCAACCATGCTTCTTTCAGTTCTGGGGCACTTTGCCAACTCGCACCGTGGCCACACTTTTTCCACAGTACGATGGCAAAAGTACCCAATCTTCTTGCCTTCGTGGAGTGCTTAATCTGATGCAAAACGCACCTCCACAGAAGCGTACTTTCTCCCTCTTGTTATATATGTGGTTAGTCTTTTTATATTCTTTAAACATTCTTCAATAGCCTCTATTGTTGCTATTTCTATTTTCCTTGTTGCTATCTTCATTGTCTTATATGTCACCGTTCTTTTCATTATGTTGGCTGTTAGTTCCACAGGCGGCGTTAATTTCAATGTATTTTCGTCTATTTCCAGCAATTTCTCGCATTCTTTCATTTTTCGAGGTTCAACCCTTATTTCTCATACCTCCATCGATTCCACGTCTATCCCTTTTCCAGTTGCCGTTGCATAACTGTGGCCACCTGCTGGCGTTTCCTCCATTTTTCCACAATGAGAAAAAACAATAAATCAAAACAACACTAGCAACAATTTGAACATTAACAATCAATTGAACAAATATTTAACAGTATGTCTTACGTCTAACATGACAAAAAACAATTCAAACCGCTTGTGACATAAAGCTCCGCCAAGGCAACACCAACGACCTTATTTCTTTTGAGCATATGGCTCTTATAGAGAGGGGACAGTACAATGACATACAAAACATTACAATGGGGTACATAAAAACACATATCGTATGAAATTATGGATACAATGATAAATGAGGATGGAATGACTTACCTGCCCCTCCCCCCATAAGCAGGCAGTTTCATTTTACTGTTTTTATATAACGTTTTACTAACAGTTCAATATTCTGTCTTGTATCTGTTGGCTTTCCCTTTTTCTCTTATTATTAAAAATTAGTGACACACAGTAACTAATTATTCAGTTCTTAAATTTCCTCACTTACCCTCATTTACACCAAATACTTCATTAAATCTTCGAATGCCACCATCGGCGGTAATTCATCAAAGCGATACTGTACCGGTGTCACATCTAACTTTTCACCAAACAATTCCTTTAACCTTTCTTCTCTCTCTCTCTCTCTCTCTCCAACAGAACAGCTTTCAAACCTACATTATTCTCGTTGGGTGACAATCTAATTCTAATTACATTCTTCATATTCGCAATCTTTTTTCAATTTCTTCACATTTTGTGTACTTTATCATATTTTTTATTGTTTTCCTTTCGGTGTCTGTTTTTCTTCAGCCATCTCTTCTACTGTTGCTGATATTTCTATCTCTGTATATCTCTCATTCCTTATTGTTATTTTTCACTTCCATCTTCCTTTTTCTTCTATACTTTCTCCTTCATGCTGGTTGTTGGTAAAAGTCTCTGTCTTCGCTCCTCGACCCCGTCACCTCGTTCGCTTTTTCTTGTTTCACGCTCTGCGTCTCCTCTCCATTTCCTTTTCTTTTCTTCCTAGGCCTTTTTGGTGCTGAATCCACGTTACTCTTCTTCCGCTTCACCGCTGTATACTGTTCTTCCATACTTTGCTCATCTACAGATGAAGCCTTTTCTTCTTCTTGTACTTTCTCTATCCCTTCCTCTGGGGACACTTAGTTTTCATGTGTCTCCGTACTACACATTGATAGCATACGGGAGGGTTTTCCTTCCACTGCAACTCTCAGCTTCGTCTCGTCCGACAACACCAATTCCTCTGTAATTATGTGGAGGTCTGGTAAACTGATGTGAACCGACACCTCAAGGCCGAATCCCCAATAGTGTAGCTCTGTAGTTCTTGTAATTCTCAGTATTTTGGCTTCCTCCTCTGTATTATAGAGGATTGCTGCCACCAGCCATGCCCCGTCAATTTCTGGGGGCACTCTACCAATCCTCACCCTGGCCGTACGTTTGCCACTGTAGGTTGGTAGTAATACCCACTCAGTTGATCCCAAAGGCACAGTGGAGTGTTTTATCGCTTCTTGTTCACTCCCGAAGCGTACCTCCACTGTGCCGTATTTATTTCCTCTGGTGTTGTACGTCGTTAGATCTTTGACTTCTCTCAAGCATTCTTCGACTGCCTCTACTGCAACTATTTCAAAATCTTTTTGTTGCAATAGATAGCGTTCTGTATATTATTGTTCTTCTCTGTCTTTTCAATAACTTCCTTAGGCGGCGTCAGCCTCAGCCTGTCTCCTTCCTTTCTTAAGAGTTCATTGTACTTCTTGAAATTTATTTCTTCCAGTTGAATTTCTCGAACTTGCAGTATATCTGCTGTTAGACTTTTTCCAGTCACTGCAGCGTAACTGCCGGCTGGAACTGGTTGACATTGCATAACGATATTATCCACAACTTCACCCATAAATGGGGAAGAAATATAAAAATTCAGGTAACAATAAATTCAACAATTCAGTAATGTAACAATTAGGTGCGCTTGACCTTCAACAATTTAACAATAATAAGACTTACATAAAGCGAATGCACATCAAATGCAATAGGGAATTAAATGACTCGACACAACACCAACGTCCTCTCAACGATTAACCGAAAATTATTTTTAAAGTGAGAGCATCTGAAATAGACTCGACTGCTCTCACAAACGAGAATACTAAACATGAACCCGACCGCTCTCAAAAATTAAGTAAAAAAAAAAGACGTGAAAATAATCCAGAATCCTTGTCCGGTACTGGATCGATCCCAAAATCTAATCAGTTGATGGAAGAAGAGTATAGCTACCGGATGAGTCAATTGTAAAAATTAACCCGCCTGAATTCCTGACGGAAGAAGGTAAGGATTGTTTTGTTGTAGTAGTAGCAATTGTGAGAGAAGTGATATGGAAGTCGAGAATAAAAGGTATCGTGACAAACACCTGCGTCTCCGGCCTCGCCATCGTGAAAATGTTCACTTTTCACTTGAAAAGTAAGGTGTGGCTGGAAAGGAGGTGTTTGCCAGAGAGTGAGTTTAAAAAACGATGGACGCGTGTAGCACGCATGTTGGGAGTGAAAGGCCCTGCGTGAACACGCTTGTGTGACTAACAGTAAGTCGGTGGTAAAGATAGGGTTCGTGGGGTTGGAGCATACCTGTTTTGAACACCTCATCTTGTAATTTATTGTTTGTAATTTGTTTGTAATTTATTGTTTCTAATTCATTGTTGGTACTTTATTGTTTTGTAATTCATTTGGTTTCATTATACACGTAAAATGTTATTATATCATCCGTTTGTATGTGACCCCGATCATATTGTATTGTCCCCTCTATGTTGGCCCGCATGGATAATAAAAAAACAGATCCCAAAATCTAATCAGTTCGTACCAGTTACGCAGCCAAACATCCCTGAAAGTTTCATCCGAACGATCTTTGTTGAATTCCCAAGGTTATTTGATAAACAAACCTGGGGAGATGTGTTGGACCTCTCAGGGGCACTTCGCCCAGCTTTTCAGGGGGAGCGATGGAACGGATAGCAAGATAGACCTTACGGACTTCCTCGCCGGGCTGCCGCGCCTCTCGGGACGCGGAGAACTGTGAAGGGTCGATCACACATGAGGAAGTGATTGGGGCCATAGCGGACTGTGGCGGTGGTAAGGCACTGAGGTTCGATGGTCTGCCGTACATGCTATATAAACGTATGCCAGACTTGTTCGGGTACGTACTGGCAAGCGTTTACGCGAACTAGCAACAGAATGGGTTTATTCCCAGAGTTGTGTGCCGGGAAGTAGTGACGCTGGTCAGGATGGACCCGGACAAGGAGGATAATATAGATAATGTTAGGCCCATCACTCTGCTGAACGGAGAGATGAATATTTTGGCCAAGGTGCTAGCAAAAAGATTGATGCATGTCGTGGATGACCTGATTGGGGAGGCACACATCTGTGCAGTCCCTGACAGAACCATCCAGGATAATCTTCATCGTATACGTTACACTGTAGAAAAGTATGGTAATAATTTTGGCAAAGGTGAGGCACTGGTCTATTTAGACCAAGCTAAAGCATTTGATAGAATAGACCATCGGTACCTGTTTTACGTAATTGCGCAGTTCGGGCTGGGTCTTGGTTTCCTTAGGTGGATCATGCAGTTGTACGACAATATCGACTCGATCGTTCGGGTGAACGGCTTTTTCTGCATCAAACAGTCCGCGCTCTCCGCTTTTGTACGTGATGGCCCTCGAGCCATTACTGCGAAAGCTGAGCGGTATCCCGACGAATCCAGGAGGTGGAGGATTGGTGATAGCGTATGCGGATGACATCACTATCATTGTGACCAAGATGGAACACCTACATAATGTAGGCGAAACCGTTAAGGTTTACGAGACGGTGACAGGAGCAAAAATTAAACGGGAAAAGTCAGTCGGCTTGCAACTCGGCACCTGGAGGAGCAAGTCGATGCTTTCGAATAGCGTTGTGGGACACTGGCCGGAGAGCCCGATTAAGTTGCTAGGAATCTGGTTTGGCCCAGATCTCCAAATAGAAAAGAACTGGTCCGAGATATCGGGCAAGGTGACCCACATAGTCAAGACCTAGTCTAGGCGGTGGCTATCCTTGAAAATGAGAGTGGTGGTGGCCAATGTGTTTATCGCTTCGGTCATCGTTTACCGTTTTTCCGTCGTTCCCTGTCCAGATTCGTGGTTAAGCAAGTTGGAGAGGCTAATCTTCCGCTTTTTGTGGAAGAACAACGCTCCACTTTTAAGACGCTCTATTTGCTGTCAAAGACCGTTAAAGTGTGGGTTAGGGATGCCTTGCTGTCGATGCGCAAGCATGCGCTGAGGTTCAGAAACCTCTGGTTCAACCTGGATGGTGAACGGGTGTGGTCTCCGCTCGCTAGACGGATGTTCCCCAGCTCTACTAGAGAAAACTGGTTTAGTCGAAGATCGAAATTGGGTACCTGGTATACGGAGTGCCGTAAGGCTCTTCTCCAGCTCTGCAACTCGGGCAATGCCAGCAGTTTCGGTACCAGCGCGACTTACTATAGTAGGTTGATAGAGGCAGGAAATTATGATGCCCTGGGAAGGGCCCTAGGTCTCGATGATAATCAGTTAGACAGCCTGTTCCGAAGAACATTCGGGCTGAAGACACTGGATAACTTCCAAAAGTCTTTCGCATGGTAGTGTTACCAAGGAGCCTTACCCGTTCGCGATAAGCTTACTAGATACGGCCATCGTAGGCCGTCGGCTTGTCCAAGATGCGAGCGGGACGTGGAAACCGTCCTGCACGCTATTGTTCAGTGTCCGGGAGTTTCATAAATGTTGGTTTATGCAGAACACCTGTTGTCAGATAGAAGAAGAGTACAGCAATCGCCTGAGTCAATACTAAAAATTAACCCGCCGGATTTCCTTTCGGAAGAAGGCACGAATTGTTTTCTCCTAGTAGTAGCAATTGCGAGAGAGGTGATATGGAAGTCAAGGATGAAAGGGATTGTGACAGACAGCTTCGTCTCCGGCCTCACCCTGGTAAATGTTTTTACCTTTCACGTTAAAAGGAAGGTGGAGCTGGAAAGGAGGTGCCTGTCAGAACGTGTGTTGAGAAGACGATGGACGCGTGTGGCACGTATGTTGGGAGTGAAAGGCCCTGCGTGAACACGTCAGAAAGTTTACCAAGGTGTCGGTATTAAAGATAGGGCTCGTGGGGTCGGAACCTACCTGTTTTTAATGCCTCGTTGTGTTATTATTTTTGTATATGTAAATGTTTTTTGTGTTCCATTCATTAATAATCTGTCATTGTAAATTTTTAAATCCATACAATTATATATGACCACGTTCATATTGTGTCGTCCCCCTCTTTGTGCGCCTGTATTGGCAATATTAAAACCAAATTTCCTTGAAAGTTTCATCCGAATCCATCCAGCGGTTCTTGAGATATCTTGTCCAAGGAGAAACAAACAAACAAACGAACACGACTGAAAACAATAGCTCCGCCTTCGCTAAGGTGGAGGTAATAATGGTTTCAAATTTTGGCACAAGGGCAGCAATTCTGGTGGAGGGCATGAGTCGATTACATTGACCCTGGTGTGAAATTGATACTTCTTTTATCGACCCTGGAAGGGTGAAAGGTAAATTTGACCGCGGCGGAATTTGAACTCAGAACCTAAAGAGGAACGAAAAACCGTGCTAATGATTCTGCCATTGCGCCGCCTTACTAATAATAATAACAACAACAACAACAACAATAATAATAATAATAATAATAATAATAATAATAATAATAATAATAATAATAATAATAATAATAATAATAATAATAACGCCAACGCTTCTTTGAACAGAACAAAAAGTTCAACTCCGACCCCAAAAAGTTCTACCAAGAACTGGGCAAAACTAAAATAGAAGTCACTGCAGCACCAACGGCAGAAGAATTGGAAGAATTCTAGAGAGAAATATGGTCGGCGAACGAACAGCCAAAAAAAAGGAGTATGAAAATAACAAACTCGGCATCTGAACAACTTTCGACCCCCATAACAACTGAAGAGGTCACCCAGGCACTGCAAAAACTAAGCAACTGGAAGGCACCTGGGCATGACAAGATCCCCAACTTCTGGTTGAAATATCTAACAGGAATGCACAAAAAGCTGGCTGAAAACTTTAACAGCATACTAGCAGAGCCAGAGACAATGCCTGAATGGCTCACGAAGGGGAAAACCATCTTAATTCCCAAATCAAATGAAACAACAAAACCAGAAAACTACAGACCAATAACCTGCCTCCCTACTATGTTCAAGGCATTTACGGCAGTGATATCGCAAAGGCTGAACAAGCACCTGGACGAAAACAAACTGTTCCCAGAAGAGCAGAAAGGATGCCGCAAGGGCTCATATGGCTGTAAAGATCAACTAATGATTAATAAATCCGTAACTGAAGACAGCCACAGAAAGAAGAAAGGCCTCAGTATGGCCTGGATTGACTACAAAAAGGCGTTTGATAGCATCTCCCACACATGGATCCTCGAAACACTAGCCATTAACAAAGTAGCACCAACAATCATAAAATTCATAGAGCACTCTATGAATAAATGGCAAACAGTCCTACACCTCCAACAAAAGAGGGACTCATGAAAACCAAAGACATCCCCATTAGAAGAGAAATATTCCAGGAGACACGCTCTCTCCACTCCTTTTCTGCTTGGCACTGTCACCTCTATCTGATATGCTAACGAGAACTGGATGCGGATATAAATGTTACGGCAAAACGATCAGCCACCTTTTATATATGGATGACCTAAAACTATACGCTGCAAATGACAAACAGCTGAAACACTATTAAGACAGTTCATGATTTACCAAAGAAATAGATATGAAATTTGGATTAGAAAAATGCGCCAAAGTAACCCTGAAAAGAGGAAAACTAGTTAAGAGTAACAACATCACACTAGATAAAACCAATGAAATAAAAGAATTAGACCAAAGCCAAACTTACAAATACTTAGGAATCCATGAACTAGATAAGACACAACACACACAAATGAAAGAGAAAATAAAAAAAAGAATATTATAGACGAGTTAGATCAATACTAAAAACAGAGCTCAATGCTAAAAACAAGATAATAGGTATCAACACTTTAGCTGTCCCAGTTATAAGTTACAGCTACAATATCCTTAACTGGACACGAAATGAACTGTCCAAAATAGATAGGAACAAGAAAAATACTGACAGGATCTAGGATGCATCACCCAAAATCTGACATAGAAAGACTATATATACAACGTATAGAAGGTGGTAGAGGCCTTATACAGCTGGAAAACTACTATAAAATAACCACCATAGGACTGCAAAAATACCTACTTCAGAAGGAAGGAAAACTGATCCGATAGCAGCAAAACACGAGCAAAACAAAAAACTGTTCTCAGTATTTAAGGAAGCTGACAAATACAAACAAGAAATCATACCACCTAATAAACACAAAGAGAAGAAGAAGAAGATGAAGAAACAACAAAAGCTATAAAACAAATGAAATCCAAACTAAAAATAGAACAGCAACGAGCCATGATAAAACGATGGCAAGAAAAGCCCCTTCATGGTAAATACTGCACTAAACTAAACGCAAAAGAAATAGACAAAAAAAATCCCAGCAATGGTTGAGAAGCTCAGGACTCAAAGCAGAAACAGAGGGATTTTTAATTGCAGCACAAGACCAAAGCCTCCCCCAGAATTACCAAAAACATGTAATGAAAAGAAATATTACAAGTAACTGCAGAATATGTGGAGATGGACAAGAAACAATAAATCATATTATCTCTGGCTGCCCAGTCCTGGCTAAGAAGGAATATATTCACAGACATGACAGAGTTGAGACCTATATACACTGGAAACTATGCCAATATTATGGAATAACAACAGAAAAAAGATGGTATAGGCACACACCAGAAAAGGTCACAGAAAACGAGAAAGCAACCATACTCTGGGATATGCCGATACACACAGATAGAGAAATTAAGGCCAACAGGCCAGATATAGTTGTCAGATATCATGAAGAAAAAAAATGCTTTCTAATTGATGTATCAATACCGGCAGATGACAACGTGTCTCTAAAAGAAATGGAGAAACTCTCAAAATACAAAGACCTGGAAATAGAGATAACTAGAATGTGGAACCTGAAAACAGAAACAATTCCTATCATAGTAGGTGCATTAGGCTTGATAAAAAAATATTTAGACAAATACATAACAAAAACACCAGGACTTACAAACACATATAACATACAGAAAATTGCACTACTAGGCACTGCACACATCCTACGCAGAACACTTTCCATACAATAACCATCATAGCATCACAACAAATCACAGCACATACCCAAGGCACACAGAGCTGCGCTCGGTAGTGAAGTGAAAGCACGCTATAAAAATAAAACTAATGATAATAATAATAATAATAATTCCAAATTTTCCCACGAGGGCAGCTATTTTTGGGGGGAGGGATAGGACGATTACATCGACCCCAGTGTTTCACTGATACTTAATTTATCGACCCCGACGGATGAAAAGCAAAGTCGACCTCGGTAAAATTTGAACTCAGAACGTAGCGACGGACGAAATAGCACTAAGCATTTCTTCCAGCGTGCTAATGGTTCTGCCAGCTCGCCACCTTAACAACAACAACAACAACAAAAATAATATAAATAACAATAATAATAATAATAATAATAATAATAATAATCCATGTCGCAATATACCGTAGAAAGACAGATATATAACAAAGAAGCAAGCTGATGAAACTGAACTACTAAAAGGAAACATTGGGCATAAGAATTGATATAATTATTCATTTTACTTTAAGCATATATCTTTGGTTTGAAGAAAAAAAAGCTAATATTACAAAGAGAATTACGAGTGCTTTGGTTGGCAGCAACTGTAGAGTGCTGGCGAAACAATATCTATACAACAATGGAAGTGGTTTACATTCGCAAAATTGAATATTGTTGCAATGGTATTCACGAATGAGGCTTTAGTTGAAGCATACCTTCAAGACATATATATGCAAGTCTCCATCAAATTTGCATTTTAAGAAAGGTGCCTTAAAACTTAAATTTAACAGGGAAACTTTGTGAACAATAGCCAGGTAAAGACTATTTCGATCTATATTGTAAAGTAGCATAGGGGCGCCTTTTAAAGTCGTAAAATATTCTCAGTTAATGGTTATAGCAACTGAGTATTGTGCTTTAGAATTTTATCCTGCATTACATGTTTGTTTATATTTTATATATCCATCCATCTATCTACCCATCCATCCTCTTCTCAAGATTCCTCGAAGAATTGAGTGGGTAGTGTCCTCTGGCACTTCCTCTATAGGTCCTATCGGAAGCCACTATCATTAGACTTCGCAGCTGGATTCCCAAACGTAACTGAAACTATAGACATTATCCAAACTTCTTGTTCTTGGCCTACCCCTAGATCTCCTGCCGGCTGACACAGCCTAACGAATTCCTCTTTTGATTCTTTACATGCGACATTCTAATGACATATTTTATATATTAGAACACATATGGAAAATAACCTCTGTGGCTTATGGTCGAGTGATTATTGTTGCTGTCTCCTTCAACCTTCACCAATCAGATTTTTGATCTATCAAAGAGAACCCTAGCTTTGGCCATCCTGTCTTTTCAGCCATAGTTTATCAGAGACTCTGTTATCCTATATGTATTATCTCTTTTCAGTGACTGTAGAGTGTGAGTTGGGAGGAATTTAGCTGTTATTACTCGTAAGTCACGCATCTACATAAATTATCCTCCATTAGTTCATGAAAATTATAGTTTCATTTTAGCTTTATATATTTTAATATTACATAATGTATCATACAACACTTCTCACTACTTACATCTGAGTGTAAAGCGACCCCATGGTTTTGAAAGATCTGGATTTTCAATCAACTCTTTTTAACAAGGTGGAACGTTATTAGTAATTAATTTCTTTTTAAGATTAATATTAATTACTCTATTTACTCTCGTAAAAGTCCAAGCTTTAAACCATTTTATTCAGGTGAAATGTACGGCGCCATTATCGATATGTATATGATGTATCATTAAAGTATTAATATACCATGCAACGAGGAATGCGATGATAGAAATAAACATTAATCAGTTGTATTTTAAAAACAAGCTTTGATAATATGGAACTGCGATAATATATTATTGATAGATTTTTAGTTAATTGGCATCAATATCACAACTACTTACACCTAGATACATTAAATTTGGTAATATCAATAACCATAGCGTATCTATGAAATTAGTGTGTGATATGCTAATTATATTAACTAATAGAAAGGGTGAAAATCTGGATTTTATCATTTTTTATGTCCCTTTTGATGGGTAAGTTTATTGATCTCTATGGCACTGCTTTATGTCTTCGATTTCTTTCCATAGTTGTTTAAAGTGTAACCTTCAAACACACGAACGTCGCAGTGATATTTAAGACCATAGTATTATTTCTGATAAATAACGTATTTAAGGCATTGCACATTGAAAAGTTAATTAGTAGTAATTATCCAGTGAGAAAAAGATGAGTCAATGATGAACTTAAATTATTCCAGTAAATAAATTCAGACCTGTTTTGGTACTATCAGACCTTGTCAGCGAAGCTTAGATGCCACCATACATGCTGAACGAATGATGAAAGAATTACTAAGTATATCTAGAATATTATGCAGAAGTTAAGGTAGAAAATTAACATATTTTAACTAAAACACTGAGGGAAATTAATTATAGACCGTGTCCACTGAAAATAATTAAATTCGTGTTAGCTTATTTAGTAATTAAAATAATGTTAGTTATTAAATCAAAATTGCATTATATTGACTTATATACGAATATTAGTTAGTGATTGTTATTACTAATTAGTTTTTCAATTTCTCACTGTGGAAGGAATATGGCTGCTCAACGTCTGTGCGTTGGGATACGAATACGTGAAAAAACTAAATTGTAGTAGATTTCTTATTAACTACACAACCATGCCCTCTCCCCAAGACTGATTTAAAAATTAAAGCTAACGACTAGCAACGGAAGTTAAGTTTCTGACATTCTGCAATGCTGTCCCCTTTCCTGGTTAAGCTATTTTTACTTCAGATAAACCAATAATACTTTTTAAAAAACATCTTCAAATTTACAGCATTGACTTGCCTAAAAACGAAATTCTTGTGTCTTGTGAAAAGAACACATCAGTATTAAATTCTTGTGTCTAACTGTGTGCGTGTATATATATATACACACACACATATATATATATACGTTCATATATACACACTATATATTTATATACTCTTTTACTTGTTTCAGTCATTTGACTGTGGCCATGCTGGAGCACTGCCTTTAGTCGAGCAAATCGACCCCAGGACTTATTCTTTGTAAGCCTAGTACTTATTCTATCAGTCACTTATGCCGAATTGCTAAGTTACGGGGACGTAAACACACCAGCATCGGTTGTCAAGCGATGTTTGGAGGACAAACACAGACACACAAACATATACACACACACATACATATATATACATAAATACGACGGGCTTCTTTCAGTTTCGGTCTACCAAATCCACTCACAAGGCTTTGGTCGGCCCGAGGCTATAGAAGAAGACACTTGCCCAAGGTGCCACGCAGTGGAACTGAAGCTACTTACCATACACCCACTCCTACGCCTATGTATATATATATATATATATATATATATATATATATATAATATATATATATATATATACATACATAGAAATATTTACTAAGGAGCAAAGACAATTGTTGACTCTAGTGCACTGTAAGTAAATACTATCAAACGTACAAGGGAGAAAGTGAAAGTAGAGACCTAAAAGAAATGAAGGTTAAAAATAAATATCAAGCATAAAAGCAATTTAGTTCGCCACTGAACCGCCTATACCTTAAGAAAGCAAGTGCTTGTAAAATACCTCTCCACCCACTTTCTCTATAATGTATTGATCAGGGGGATCTGTTTATCGAACATCTGCAATACTCCTTAGTCGAATATACCGGAAAAGTGCATCGAAGGTGGGAAAATAATTAAATGTCATCTGACGAGGCTGCATTAGAAAGTATTTTGCCGTGCCAGACATGAGCTCTCATATAAAATATAATTGTTAATGAAAACTCTCATGTAGCGTAAATATATTTAACAGATAACGTTTTTAAAGACTTTTCTTTGTATTTTGTCTCAATACAACTCACAGTAATGTAAAAACAATGACTTGATCTAAAATCGTGGTATCTAGACATGAACAGCAATGAAAGATTAACAACTTAATCTAAAATGCCGAATGTCTAGTACAGTGACAATAGTCTTGTATAAAACCACAATGCTGTGAAGCTATACTTAATAATTAATCTTGACACCGTAGGAAAAGTTGCACCAACATTTTTGCATTAATAATTCTTAATAATTCTTAGTTGATAATGCTAAGTCTTCCAAGATGAATAGCTGGATACAACGCAGAGGAAAAGTCGTTTTATCGTATTGGAGTCTTTTAGGAAACCGTAGTATCTCTTGTAAATAGTTGTCTGAGTAATTGTTCACATTAATTCAGTTGTTTTGGAGTTCCTTATCAATATTCTATATGCATGTTTGTGAAAGTATGTATGGGTATATACAAAGCTATATAAAATTACTATATGTATAGATATTCGAAAGTATTTTTATAGACATTATTATTAATCATTATGATTAGTAAAATGAATAATAACAACAATAATATAGGTGACCAATAAGCTAAAGCCGATAAATGGCAAATCCAAAATTTTATAATTAATTTATAATTATAATTAGGCACCAAGAAAAGCACCAATCACTGGAAAAGTAACAAGCACAATAGAAATCGGAATACGAGTAAAGAAATTAACTTACGATTTCGGCCAAAAGCCAAAGAATGTGTGTATGTCTCTGTATGTGAAGGTGCGTGCATGAAAGGGTTAACACTGTAATAATGTTATAACAATACAAAATAGAAACAGCGGCAGTAAAAAATATGTAACGAACCAAAAATCTTTTACGAACCAACAATCAATATTTCCAACACACTAACTCGAACTTTAAACCTACTTCGAAGACCAAACTACGAACTTCATTCTTTTTCATGATAATAATATCAAATACAGAAAAGACAATACAGGAGATTACAAAACAAATAAAAGCGTTTTGAGTTCTTATTTTATATTGTTCTTAAAATATTGTCCTTGCCTTCAGAACGCGGAGTAGTGAAACAGGGACAACTAATGAAGGAGAGTATTCTTCATGTTGCATGTCTCGTTTCTCTGTTTGTTTTTTTCGTTTTTCGAAAAGAAAAGTTCATTTTCTATGTCTTTGTTTTTATGTTTACGTTTCTCCTTGTGTTCAACATTTTTTTTATGTCCTATACCCATATATGCATGTATATATACATATATATGTAGGTATGTACATATATGTATGTATATATGCATATATTTATATATTATTTATAATATATATATATATATATATATATATATATATATATACATACAATTTATAAAGAAGGGCAAATGAAAATTATTTCCATGCCAATATGCTGATAACAGACTTTTAAATCGTCAATTTCCACATATTATATATTCACTACAGAAATACGTTGTACTGAAATCGGGAAGCTAGTCAACAGAATTTTTTTAAAAAGTTCGTAATTTCTATATTGAATCAATTTTGGAATTAATCTTATAGATGTTTTCCTCTTCAGCAGAAATTACGAACTTTTTAAAAAAATTCTGTTGACTAGCTTCCCGATTTCAGTACAACGTATTTCTGTAGTGAGTATATAATATGTGGAAATTGACGATTTAAAAGTCTGTTATCAGTATATTGGCATGGAAATAATTTTCTTTTACCCTTGTTTATAAATTGTTTATAATTTTAACCTTTAAAGGTATTTTAATATGCTCCCACTTTTTGATGAATTTTTTTCTGTAAAAAAACTTCATCCTATATTAATAGACGGTAGGTGATAACAGATGCAATAAACACCTGCGACACCTCTGCCCCTCCTTTCAGGGATAGCATCCTTCCGGACCAGGTCCGGGTTAGGGCCGCCACCTTGTCCGTCATCTCACTCCAATTCTTCTCTATCAGGGAATCTGGTCCAAACCAGACTCCAAGCCACTTAACAGGACTTCTGTCCAATGCCCCACGACATTGGACGGCATCGTCTTGTCACTCCAGGTACCGAGTCGTAAACCGATGGAGTTGTCCTTGTTAATTTTTGCCCCTGCCACCGCAGCGTAACCTTTGATTACCTCTTCTATACAAGGTACTTGAGTTTCATTAGTTACGGTGATGGTGATGTCATCCGCGTAAGCAGAAACAGACTTACCACATCCCAGTTCATTGAGGCCGTCTCCCAAATTCTCCAACTTCTTCAACAATGGCTCGAGAGCCAGTACGTTCAGGAGCGGAGACAGGGAGCACCCTTGACGAACCGAGCGCTCGTTCTTAAACGGCACCGACAGGTAGCCGTTAAACCATCGATTGAATGCCGCCGTAAATGGCAGTAATCTAGCCACGGAAATCTGGGCCCACCCCATCCGCCTCCAGGACTGCTTCCAGGTACTGGTGGTTCTACCCTATCTAAGGCTTTACTTTGGTCTAAATGGACCAATGCCCCACCTTTACTGGATAATTTACCCACCCTGTCTAGTGTGTATCGCAGAACATGGAGATTGTCCTGGATTGACCTGCATGGGATGGTGCATATCTGCGCCTTCCCTACAAGTTTCTCCACGACACACACCAACCTCTTGGCTAACACTTTGGCCAGAATTTTTAACTCCACATTAAATAGAGTTATGGGCCAAAACTTATTGATATTATCCCCCTTGCTCGGGTCTTTTCTGATCAGTGTCACCACTCCCCCATTCACAGAGCTGGGAATCCTCCCACTCTGCTGCTTGTTCCTGCAGACGCAGGCCAGTAAGTGCCCGAACAAATCTGGCATACTACAATAAAACTCGTAGGGCAGACTATCCAGCCCCAGCGATTTATCCTGGGCGCACTCGGCCTTCACCTCTTCAACCTCCGTAGCTGTGATTGGCCCTTCACAGCATTCCGCCTCTTGTGCCGAGAGTCGCGGCCCACCGGCGAGGAAGTCCCTGGGTCTCTTATGTTTTCTTCTTCTATAACTCTAATTACTGTCTTCATCTTCCCTATTTTTTCTTCGATGGCTGCATTCGTCCAATAATGTGTTAAATATGCTCTTTTCATATAATTGTTTTGTGTTTCTTGTGTGTCTGCTTGTGTGCCTATTTGTGTGTAATCGATTAGTAAATCTGTACTGTCGGAATGTATTCGTGTACGTGATGTGCCTGTGAGTGCTTGTGAATATTTTGTTGTTGGAGTTACTGAACTGTATGTCCGTGGTGGTGTATATTTGGTTGGGGATTCCGGACTGTTTGGTATATTTATGCGAGTTAGTTGCGGTGTGGGCGCTTGTGTGTCCTTCTGTTCTTTTTTCTTCTTTTTTTAAGAGTTCTTAGGGGGTGGGGTTTTCTTGATATCTTTTCTCTTCCTATTCTGTGTTTTTTGGACTTCATCTCGTAGGTCAATTTCCTCCTTTGTCTCTTGGAGATCAAGTGTAGTGGCCTGAATTATGACTTCTAGACCTTATTCCCAGTAATTTAGCTGTTTCGTATGGCTCACCTGTAATACTTGCCGGTCATCCTTGGTGTCCATCAAGACGGCTGCCAGCAGTCACATTTCACCGATTTCCGGGGGCACCCCGCCAATTCCCACTCCTGCCACTCGCCCTCCGAGGCAGTACCCATTTTTCCGAGTCCAAGGCTACAATGAATCGTCCCGTTGCCTCCCCCACAGTCGAGTAGCGCACCTCCACCGTACCAAACTTCCCGCCTCCTCAGCAGAATTCGACACTTAAGTTTTTTAGGCATTCTTCCAACTCTTCCTCCTTCGCCACCCCGATTTTTCCGTTCACTAGTGAAAGGGTTCTGCATACCACTGTCTTTCCCACCCTGTTCCTTGCAACTTCTTCCGGCGGTGCCAACCTCTATTCTGATCCTTCTCTCCCAACAACCTCCGCTGCTCTTCACCGTCTCCAAGTCCACAGTCACCTCTCCGATCTCCAGTCGTTCAATAGTTTCCTCTATATTTTTGCGTGCCGCCGCAGCAGCGCAGCTAGCGGCATGCACCTATACTTTCTCCATTGCTTGCTGTAATTTTTGGCCCCCACTGGGGAGATAAAATAAAACAAAATCAAACAAAATAACAATTTAAATAAATAGCCACAAGAGGCAACTCCGCCAAGGAGGACCTTCAACTAGGATAACCTATCTGCAACAGTAGAATTCCAACTGTGAATGATACAACTTAAAAAACTTGACCAAACTAAGAACTGTCGACTACGGCAGACCGCTATTATTTACATGTAGTGGCCCCGTTTATTCTCGTCAGAGGGTGTCGTATTCTCGCTACAACTGTTTGCCTTGCATAACACAAGTAAAAGCGAGAAAGAGACTACAAAAAGGATCGCGTATTACCTCGAGTTTTTCCTCTGAAAAATATTTTAAATGAACAAATTTTTGTATTTATGTTGCGAACAGAGTAGGATTCGGTTTGCACTATTATTCAACTCATAACACTTTTAGGTGATTCTTCCATGATATGTAAGGACCATGTGTTGCATATGATATTTCCAGACGAAGGAACCTAACTTTTGGTTTGTGGTTTTATGTCACTTATGTATTTTAATAAGGGCTAATATTTTCAGAAAATATTTCTAATGATCTTCGGATGTTGCGTCTGACGGAGGCGATGACAAGTAACCGAGACCTTTTTGCTATTTGCTGTACTTGAGAAGACACGTCAATCCAAGTGAATTCTTAGTCGAGGCCAGTGCCGGTGAAACATAAAAAAGCACCTTGTCAGTGACACGTAAAAGGCACCCACTACACTCTGTACAGTCGTTGGCGTTAGGAAGTACATCCAGCCGTAGAAGCCACGATAGAATAGACGACAACGACGATGATGATGATGATGATGTATATTTCTATTTACATAAAAGAAAGTAGTAGATAAAACTTAACTTTTTAACTCTCTTTCAATTCACATACGTATCAAAGGTTTTTGAATACACACACACACGTGCACACGCACCTGCATACATACAAGCACTCACATATATGCAAACATATATACATATACATATATATATATATATATATATATATATATATATATATATATATATATATATATATATATATATGCATTCATGCACCCAGATACATATGTTATACATATATACTTATACACATACACGCACATTCACATATATATATATTTACATATACACACTCTCCAGTCTTTATGCATTTGCATTTATACACATACATATAGTACATATATACATACCCACATACATGAACATACCCACAAACATATGTACATATTTATGTATAAACAGATATATACACACCCACACTTACACACATATACATACACACATATTCATACATACATACATACACACATACATACATACATACATACATACATACATACATACATACATACATACATACATACATAC
The DNA here is from genome assembly GCF_006345805.1 of Octopus sinensis. Classification (NCBI taxonomy): domain Eukaryota; kingdom Metazoa; phylum Mollusca; class Cephalopoda; order Octopoda; family Octopodidae; genus Octopus; species Octopus sinensis. The sequence continues at coordinate 84,587,344 of NC_043000.1, forward strand.
ATACATACATACATACATACATACATACATACATACATACATACATACATACATACATGCCTCCAGTTATACGTACATATATTCAATATACATATGTTCACAAAGTAACACGGAAGAAACACATTGATCTAAACAAAATAAATACTATATTTCTGTTTTGTCTCCAATCTGAGCATTTACCAGTATTCATTATAGCTTTGTTATCATTTACTGAAATTATGTATTTATGTCAGATACTGGATAAAATCATGGATATATAGTCGGTGTTATGAGTTAATAAGAGAATGATGCATTGAACTTTGGTTTTTATTTGTCAATAAAATATATTACTTTACTCTTCGGTTGATGTTCCGTCATTGAGCCGCTCCACTGGTAGAAACGGAAGACAAAATACTTAGTAAGACCTGTCCTGCATAATTATCTATATGTCCCTGAATGGACATATAGATAATTACGTTCTCTGATTTGTTGGCCGCATACCGTCATTCTTTTCTGAGTGCCATATCTGTTTGTCTGATGGAATATTCTCGGCAACCTTTAAATGGTATAACGTAAATTATGTTGTCGGAATCGCAAGGGAAAGTGTTTATAATTTTGAAGGTGTGTGCCCTCTTTTAAATGGAATTTGGGGTCCTCCCATATGTAGGTACACACTCAGCAATTTTTTCAGTTGCATTTACTAACTTTAGAGTATGTTGTCTATGTTTGCAGCTTTGCAGTGGTCAATAAATTTTTTAATGAGTTTGTTTGCCGCTTGCTTTTTAAAATTGGAAGTTATTCCAAGACATTTTAGTCCTGTAATAACATTGGCAGGTTTATAATATAGGCGAATATTTCGATGTTCCTTGGGCTAGAATTTGAAATACATGGAATGGCATTTTTTCTATTTTTGTATTTTGTCAGAAATTCTTGGATATTTGTTCGGTTTTCTGGATTCCAAATTCAATCAATTTTATGGGGTATTTTTTTATGATTAGTAATTTTCTTATTTCGTCTAGTCCCTCACTTCGGGTTTGTGCATATTCGTTTTGTTAGACTGAATAGGATGTTGCTCCAATTGAGATCCAAGCTACACATTGTAAAAAGGAAAATTTCATGTATATGTCCGGTTCTAGATTTGTGTTTCCATTGTGAATTAGATATGAGAGTTGGTGTTGCGTATAATCTGTCAATACTTTCCCCTCCATAAGATAAAACAATCGTCCATAAGCCTCTTCCAGTTTTATTTCAAAAAACGGCTGAGATCTTCTCCAAATATTTCAGGGAATTTTCCGTAGAATTTCAGTTCATGGCATTCCATGACTAAGTTGGTATATGTTGGAGCAACTGTTGTTCCCATGGACATTCCCAACTTCTCTCGGTAGTCTGTGTTACCGAATATGAAATAGTTGTTTTCTAAAATGAATTGGAAGACCTCTACAGTAAATTTTCTTTCTAACCGTTCTGGTATTTCATAAGAAAATGAGTCTAACCAATATTCAATAGATTCGATTTCATAATTATGAGGTATATTGACAGTATAGGTGTTTTTTTTTTTTTACTGAATTGGGGAGATGATTGAGTATATCGAAACCATTTCCTATAAAATTTTCTATGTAAAGGCTTGAGCAGCATGTCTAGGAAATTGCTCAAGCGATATGTTTCAGTCGACAAACCGCCTACAATGGGTCTTAGTTTCAGATACGATGGTGATAGGATGATCACACAATTAGTCTTTGCTCCTTCAAATGTTTCATTAATCAATTCATTTTTATGTTGTTCATAGAAGTTTTTTTTATTCTATGTCTGAAGCTTGCAAGGTAATCCAGTTATTGCGTAAAGAAATTCAGTATAGTAAGATAGTGGGTTAGTTTCATAATTTTTTCAGGTTTGTACTTTTTTATTTCTTCATACTAAATATTACTTTTTTGACATACATATATATTGCTAATATTTGAATGGGTATTATCATATAGACCCATATACGCCATACATATGATGTTCAAATTTATATGAATAGTACACACACATACACACACGTGTGTGTGTGTATGTGTGTACAGGCTTTACATGTATGTCTAAGTATTTATATATGTGTATGTAGAGAGAGAGAGAGAGAGAGAGAGAGAGAGAGAGGAGGGAACAGACAGACTATTGTTTTAGTAATATTTGGAGAAATAAATATATTCATAGAATTTGGGATGAAAATATATTGGTGAAATGGTGAAATAAGTTAGAAATAGTTTTTCTTAAATCTATGCATGTATGCATGTACATATGAAGGTTTGTTTGTACGTATAGATGTATATGTGTATTTATATATATATATGTGCGTATGAGTGTGTGTGTGTTTGTGCATGTATGTATATATTAAGGGAAACTAATTAATGCCTTATTAATATTTGAATGGGTAATCATTATATATATATATTATATAAGTATATATATATAATATATATATATATCATAAGCATATGTAAATATATATATGTATGATATACACACACAGATATATAGATATATGCAACATATATATATGTACATATATATATATAATATATATATATATATATATATTATATATATATATATATGTGTGTATGTATGTAAGCATGTATGTATGTATGTATGTATGTATGTATGTATGTATGTATAGATAGATAGATAGATATACAAAGAGAGAGAGATACTAATGCCTGATTAATATTTGCAATATTTGAATGAATATATTCATAGACTTTGGGATAAAAATATATTGGTGAAATAACTATTTTCTCTACATGTACGTATAAGTAAGTACGTGGGTGTGTGTATGTACATATACATATATTTAAATAAATACAGACATACGTACATACATACATACATACATATATACATACATACATACATACATACATACATACATACATACATACATACATACATACATACATACATACATACATACATACATACATACATATATTTCCCGACTATCCAATTGTCCCTGGATCTGAGTTTTAATGTGAAATTCAGTGTCGATTTACAGCTGACAAAATGATTGCTGCCAGTTCTCAATGCTCGGTGAATGGTCATTCTCGTCTTCATTTATGAAACAATGACAAACAAAAATTGAAGTATCTTCTCTTTTAATGCTCGATAATTGAAGAATTTCTTTTATATACTTACTATTTTAGAAGCATAGAATTATTTTTTACAGTTTCGTCGACGGTTTTGTTTATTTTGGTCACTATGTTATTTAATGTGCTTTATTAACTCTTTTATTCTTTCGAATTCCAGATTTTTTTGCAATTAACTAGCATGAATGGTTTGGTTTTCTTTCTGTTTCCCCCTCCAATTTAGACGAATAAGTATTATATATATATATTATATATTATATATATATATATATATATAATATAATATATATATATATATATAATGAGGAAGTAGGACAGGTAATATATTAATATGGCTTTGTTGTTTTACGTTTAGAGCATAGCTCTTCATCGGAAACAGACAAAGTCCAAAGGGGAAGAAAGAAGAAGGAGTAAAAATCCCCTGCACTCATCGTGCAGTTACATTTCTGAAGTGACCGGAAGTAGAAGGAGGAAGAGAAAGTGCTTTCTGGGAGAGGAGTCTGTGAAGATAGTCGGTATGTGTGTGTGTATGGTAGCGTATGTACACGTATGGTAGCGTATATGTATGTGTGGCACCGTGTGTGCTTGTGGTGTTAACTGTGTGTGTGCGTGTCTGCATTTGTGTTTGTGTGAATAGTGTGTGTGTGTGTGGTAGGATCTGTGTGCATGTGTGTTAATGACGCTCTGAGAGGTCTGGTTTAGAAAGCAGCATAAAAAGTGATCTATAAAAGGTAGCTTCAAGTTAGGTTTCTTCTCAAAGATGAAAGAATAAGAATAAAAAAATAAATAATAAACCCAAATCCGTGTTTGTAAAAAATTGGGTCTGGTATGGTGACATACATACCCCCACACCACACACATATATATATATATATATATATATATATGTATATATATATATATATATATATATATATAGAGAGAGAGAGAGAGAGAGAGAGTGAGAGAGAGAGAGAGAGAGTTCCCGAAAAAACTATATATATTTGTGTGTGTATATATACAGGACTTATTCTTTGTAAGCCTAGTACTTATTCTATCGGTTTCTTTTTGCCGAACCGCTAAGTTACGGGGACGTAAACACACCAGCATCGGTTGTCAAGTGATGGTGAGGGACAAACACAGACACACAAACATATACAACGCACACATATATATACATATATACGACGGGCTTCTTTCAGTTTCCGTCTACCAAATCCACTCACAAGGCTTAGTCGGCCCGAGGTTATTTTCTATGTACTTGTGCCAATGTGCCACGCAGTGGGACTGAACCCGGAACTATGCGGTTGGTAAGATAGCTACTTACCACAGAGCCACTCCTGCGCCTATATGTATATAAAATATATAAATTATGAGTTAGAGGTTATGCAACCGTCTAAGGGATAAATGTATCCGTTGGCACTACTGGTGTATTACCTCACTATGTGTAAGCCTTGCTGTAGGGTTAACAGTAGTTGGTAATTTAAGGGTAAACCGTAGTTTAATATATTCACATTAAGTAAGAGAAGAAATGGAACAACATGTAACAAGTAAAAGTTGATCATTAATATTGAATGTTCATAGTTTAAGTTTGGTTAAGATAACATTTACAACTGTTTCCATTTTCTGTTTTTTTTTTTTATTTTGAGGTAAACTTGGGTTTATCTCGTTCCATGTAACAAACATCATCAGAATACTCCTCTGGTAAAATTCAAACCATTTTGATTATGTTTGTTACGTGGAACGAGATAAACACAAGTTTACCTCAAAAATACAAACGGAAACAGCTGTAAATGTTATCTTAACCATAACTAAACTATGATCATTCAACTCTAATGATCAACTTATATGTTGTTCCATTTATTCTCTGACCTTATATATATATATATATATATATATATATATATATATATATATATATATATATATATACATATATACATATACAAACATATATATATATATATATATATATATATATATATATATATATATATATACCAGGTTAAGTAAAAAGTTTTTTTTTATGATTTTCACTGATGATTTTTGTCAACTCATATCTTTGTATCTGCATATTATATCATTAATTTGATACACTTTATTGTACAATCGCTGATAAATTGTTTATATGCTTTATGCCAAAGCTTTGATGATGAGTAGTGAAATGATTGTAATTAGAGCCATTCTACGCTACCTGTGGGAAAAAGACTGAGTGCCAGGGCAGCAGCGAAAGAAATGACTGATTTGAACTATCAAGGAACGTGTGGTACAAAACTAGTTTAGACGCTTTAATGAAAGTGATCCAGCCTCGATGACAAACCAAAGTTAGGGAGACCCTCTGTTGTGGAAGTTAGGCCATGTTTGAAATAGTTGAGTAATAACCAATCACAAGTATCGTACATTATCAGCAGAACTTGACCCTTCATAAAGCATCATCAATCGACACCTTCTTCATAAGCGTGAACTTTTGAATAGGCGATGTCGGGAAACTCTTCATGAACTAACCAATGACCTGTGTCAACGACGTGTGAATATATGTAAATAATTGCTGGAAAATCCTCGAGATGCCCGAATTGTAATTGAGAAGGAAAAATGAATCTATATTCGTAAGAGAAACCAATGACTTCGTTCTGGCCAGGCTTCAGAACCTTTTGTCAAACAAAGTCAGTTTGAACAGTAGGTCATGTTGTGTGTTTGGTGGAATTTCTGGTGGGGGTTGTACTTTGAGGTTTTCCCAGATAGTCATGCTCTAAGCGCCAACATTTACTCTCAACAAATGAGGCGAGTGTATAATGCTTTGAAAGCCCGCTACCTGGCATTGATCAATCGAAGACGCGCACTCCTACAGCATGAAAATGCTCCAGCACACACTGCCACTATAACCAATTTATAGTATGTAATTTGTATGTAATTTGTTATGTAATTCAGTCTTTTTCCCACAGGTAGCGTAGAATGGCTCTAATTACAATCATTTCACTACTCATCATCAAAGCTTTGGCATAAAGCATATAAATTACATAATAGTATGTAATTTGTTTTAACTATTTATTAAAACTTGAAATATGCAGAGAACTTTTGACTCAACATGGTATATAAATCATTGTTGACCAGATGTTATATTTCCAAATTATGACGTAGTCATAATTATAGGCGCAGGAGTGGCTGTGTGGTAAGTAGCTTGCTTACCAACCACATGGTTCCGGGTTCATTCCCACTGCGTGGCACCTTGGGCAAGTATCTTCGACTATAGCCTCGGGCCGACCAAAGCCTTGTCAGTGGATTTGGTAGACGGAAACTGAAAGAAGCCCTTCGTATATATGTATATATATATATATATATATATATATATGTGTGTGTGTGTGTGTATGTGTTTATGTGTTTGTGTTTGTCCCCCCAACATCGCTTGACAACCGATGGTGGTGTGTTTACGTCCCTGTAACTTAGCGGTTCGGCAAAAGAGACCGATAGAATAAGTACTAGGCTTACAAGGAATAAGTCCTGGGGTCCATTTGCTCGACTAAAGGCGGTGCTGCAGCATGGCCGCAGTCAAATGACTGAAACAAGTAAAAGAGTAACAGAGAGAGTAAAAAGAGTAGTCGTTTACTTTATATCTTTTAGCATTATGTAAATGTCTGCTGGACAACGTATTTTTTATACTGAACTACATTATATACATATTATTCTATTTGAGAATACCGCTTTCTTCATATGGCATAGTCAAGAAAAATCGGGCTGTACCATTTTCATTTGCAAGTCCTCTGTGACAGACGTTAATAACAAGGTCTACGTTTAGTTTATATATCTGTAAGTAAACGTTTGTCATAAGATAAATTCCACCACGTAAAAGACTTGGATTACTGTAAGTAGCTCTACAAACTTCTTTTATCGTCCTTAAAACTCATGTTAAAATTATTTTACTCTACATGAATATTATTTACGTTGATATACACCTACATATAACAATTTATATAAATTATTTGGAATATATATATTTTAATGATATACGAGGGCCGTTCAATAAGTAATGCCCCTGACCCACTTGCAGTTGTTTGATCTAGCTGAAATTTTGCATGTACACTTATTTATACTCTATAGATTAAGTGGCGAATTACAGCTCTAAACTTATTGTGGTTTCTGATTTACAGGTGTTTGAACTGAGTCAAGTGTGAAATGGAGCCTATTGAGTGTCGAGCAGTGATCTGTTTTTTTTTTTTTTGAAAGGACGCACACCACGGGAGACTTTTGATGAAATGAAAGTAACTTATGGTGATGATGCCCCATCATATGACCTTGTAAAACGCTGGCATTGTGAATTCAAACATAGTCGGAACTCTGTGGAAACAGCTCCCAGATCTGGTCGCTCCCTTCTGCCGTTGATGAGACGTCTGTCCGTCAAGTTGAGGCTGCCATTTTGGAAGGTCAACGCATAACTATTCGCCAAATAGCCCATAAGGTCAAGATTAGTACCGGGTCTGTGGAAACTATCATTCATGACCATTTGCATATGCAAAAGGTGTCTGTCAGATGGATTTCCAGGTTGCTCACACCTTTCCAGAAGCAAGAACGCGTTGAGTGCTCGAGGATGAATTTGGAGATGTGCCAAGAAGATGAGTCAAAATTTTTCAAAAGACTGATCACACAGGATAAAACCTGGGTCCATCACTATGATCCATAGACCAAAGCCCAGTCAATGCAGTTAAAGCACCGTGACTCACCTCCTCCAAAGAAGGCAAGGGTGCAGCCCTCCGCTGACAAGGTTATGCTCACAGTCTTCTGGGACCAGGACGGAGTAGTGATGACAGATTTCCTGGCAAAGGGTACCACAATTACAGGAGCCTATTATGCTTCACTTTTGAGAAAATTAAGAGAAGCTATCAAAATCAAGAGGCGGGGCCAGATCAGCAAAGGCATCCTCCTCCTGCAGGACAACGCTCCGGTCCACAACTCGCGTGTCGCCAGATCAGAAGCACAGGCGTGCAGCTATGAACTCCTCTCCTTGCACCCTCTGATTTTCACCTCTTCCCAGCCATGAAGTTGATTTTGAAAGGAAAGCGTTTCCCAGATGATGCAGCCTTGATTTCTGAAGTCACGTCGTGGTTGAAGGACCAAGCTGGGGTCTTCTACAAAAACGGTCTCCAGAGCTGTATCGAACGATGGGAGAAATGCATAACTCTGGGTAGTTCCTATGTAGGAAAAGACTAATAACTGTGCCAAGTGTCGTTGCTCTACTGCTATGGGAAGTGGGTCAAGGGCATTACTTATTGAACGCCCCTCGTATATATTTCGTTGCCTTTTCTGTCAGATGAGAAAGTCATTACGTTATTCCAATTGCCCTTTTATTAAACAAGACATGTAACTATATATACCTTGGATAACACGTTAATCTCACATTGTGACTTTCTCATAAGAGCAGGGTGAACTAAAACTATGTAGACTAAATTATTTTGCCATATGTCTCAATGAAATGCATACAGAAGATTTAAATTCAAATAGCATGAGCTGGCAACCTAATATTCTATTCACTTTTCCACACCAGAAAAATACTTCTGAAATATTTTAAGAAGCTTGTCTTAATATGGCGTTAAAAGTAAAATGACGTTATCGTTAACGCAGAGGCATTATGACGCTAAGTGGAAATAATTATGCGGCGTGGAAAAGAGCATCATTTATTAATTTTATTATTTCAGTAAGTAGAAGAGAAACTGCCAGCAGTTCTTGGTCGTATTATGGGCTTTCATGAATAATGTATAGAGTTCATTGTAGTTGTAAAAATACAAGAATGAACACCAGTTGGTGTAGAAACACATTTGTTAAGGTAGTGTCAACATTTTTGTTTTGAAATAGTTACAGTTTTACTGTGCGGCTAATCCTATTTTCCCACAATACGTATTTATTTCAAGTTAATTCCACAAGATTCAATATATTAATAGTAACCTAAGTACAGATTTATTATGCGAAAATTACGTCTCTGAGTAGCATAATATTGTATTGCCGAGATGGCTGATTGCATAGCGTTATAAAACTATTAACTCAGACATTGCTTCATTGTATTTATTGGTAGAACCCTTTAATCTAGATTGCTTCACTTCATTTAGCTGACGAGAATAAGTATCGGCTATGAGAATGCTACAGCTTATAGCCTAAAGTTCTATCCAAGAGATCTATCCCTCATTAGCTTAACGCTACGAAACCGAAACGAAGCCGTCAATGACCATCTGCATTTTTCATCTCTATATTTCTCGAAATTAAGTTAAAAAAATTAGCTAAGTTATACTCTACTTGTAGAAGGCAGATTGCTCCAGAAGATAACATAAAATAGGCTAACGACTATTTGATTCTGTAGATATACGAAAACAAATACATTAGACTATGTTGATATTGCCAAATATCTAATAACATGTGCTGATATTACGACATTAATATTCAATTATGCTAATATTAAAACATAGCTATAAGATGAATGTGATATCGGAAGAAAGTAATTTCTATCAAATGCTGTCCAAGTAATACTTTAAAAAGCTGTACTCTGTTTTCAAATTATGTATCGAAAGAGATACATCTAAAGTTCCATCTGGATTGCGACTGTTTAATGCTCCGTGGAATTATGTCTAAAAATCTATTCCTACAACGTAAATGGCAAATTTTGTCTGGTTAATATACAGATGGAAAGTTTTAATGGACCGAAAATGAGATTAGTGCGAGGTGTGAAATAATTGGTTGACGAAGAGACTTTCGAAGAGATTGAGGGATAGATAGATTATGGATAAGAAGACGGGTGAAGGTGGGAAGATGGTTGACGAAGTATAGTGAACCGAAGGCAGTAAAGAATCAGTGATGTAAAAAAAAGAATAAGGTTAAGAATGTATTAAAGATATAAGTTATCACATTGGTATTTATATATGCATGAATATATGTATGTATGTATGTATGTATGAATGTATGTATGTATGTATGTATGTATGTATGTATGTATGTAAATATATACAAATATATACATATATATATATATATACGCACACACACACACACACATATATATATATTGAGAGAGAGACAGACAGACAGATACAAATATACATACATGCACATATACATATAAGCATATATGTAT
>NC_043000.1:84600034-84615034 GCF_006345805.1 Octopus sinensis
AAGTGAGAAAGAAAATAAACTATGCTGGATCATAGATATAGCATGCCCAGCTAACAACAAGGTGTGTAACAAGGAAGAAAGAAAAGTTGAGAGATATGACAGGTTATGGGAAGTTAAGCAGTTCTGGTCGATGAAAAAGGTAGCAGTAGTACCAATAATTGTCGGAGCCCTAGGGACAGTGAGCAAAAATCTCGAGAAGTACGTGAAACAAATAGGGGCTGTAATAAGGGTGGAGCACTTTCAGAAAACAGCACTGCTTGGAACCGCTCGAATACTCCAGAGGGTGCTCGAAAAATAAGAGGTGTTACCTTAGTTCACTGGGTAGTGAACAACTGACACTGTAGTACATCTCCAGCGTTAGGAATCTGTGCAAAGGCAATAATGATGATAATAATAATAATAATAATAATAATAATAATAATAATAATAATAATAATAATAAAATAATAATAATAATCCTTTCTACAATAGGCACAAGACCTGAAATATGGCGGGTGAGCGCTAGTCGATTACATCGGCCCCTGTGTTTCACTGGTACTTAAATTTAACGATCCCGAACGGATGACAGGCAAAGTCGATTCCGGCAGCATTTGAACTCTAAACCTAAAGTTTGGAAAAATGCAGCTAATCATTTTGTCTGGCATGCTAACGATTCTACAAGCTTGTCGCGTCTAAGTTATACCTGTGTATGGTGTGTGTGTGTGTGTGTGGTGTGTGTGTGTGTGTGGTGTGTGTGTGTGTGTGTGCGTGAGTGTGTGTGTGTATGTGTGTGTCTGCCTAGGAATTTCATCCGTTACTCTAATGGCTGCCAACAATGATGATGGTGATGACGACAATGATGATGATAATGATGATGGTGACTTCTTTTATTAAGTTTAAGGATTTACACAAGGAGCAAGGGCGGTAAATACAATTCGATATAATGTAGGATTACATGAATATATAAGAACAGTAAAATAACAAAAACAAAGAAATGAATAATTCAAACCAGAAAACTTTCCTAAAGGCAGCGGATACTTCAAAGAGCTGCTCGTGGAAACACCACAAAACAACAGCCGCCCTAATCATCATAGCAAGAACCCTTTCCTCTAGCTTCTCTTACAATCTACAGTAGCATGTTCAGAGCAAGCCTGTACAATCGGACCATTCTTACTACATTCACCCACCAGTCGACAATTTTTTCTGAATAATGATGATAATCTATAATAATTATAATAATCATTTGCTATAAAATGTGAACGAGAGGACCATACATGGACAGAAGCAAGTACGTTACTTTCCTCTAACGATGGACTAACGTCTGAAAAGTTGAGAATCATTTCCCTTCCTTTTAAGCGTTAAGCTAATAGAATATTTGTTAAATCTTATTCCCTGATTTTCTTTTTTTAATTTTCTACTCGTCATAGTTCTTAAGGATGGGGATAAAAGCATGCGTCCCAGAAATCTTGGTCTCTCTGATGACCACGATGTCTATATATAGTGACCTGAGGTCATTGAGCAATTAACGACTTCAAAATTGACCCAACGCCACTTACGTTTATGTGTCCTAATGTAAATCTGAACTTGGATAGAGAAGAGAAAGTTCGAAATCACGTATATAATTTTGAAGAAGGATGGATAATCCAGTTTTGAATTAGAGAAATTGTTCCTTGAAATGAGATCCCCATCTTCAAAATTGTACACCTTTCGTCGGAAAATTCAGGTGCTACTTATATTTTCTTTAGTAACACCTAGTTATCAGTCGATGTCTTCAAAAGAAATCAATCTTTTGTTTTTTATTTTAGCTAAGACTTAATATGTGCTCCTCTAAATATGTGCTTTTATATACAACTGTGGGGTTCATGGAGGGTTTTCCTTCTGTTTTCGGTAGCGTCAGCAGCTCAAGTTTCTTCAAGCTATGTTTTTGTTTCTGCCTTAACTCCGTCTTGTCGGCAAGTGAATATTCTAATCATGTTTGTGTGATGCTTGCAAAAGACTGCTTTGTTTACGGTGGTGTCGGCGCCGATGACGGTGTTGTTAAAAGCGTTGCTTTTGTTGATGACACAAGTAATATCCAATCAAAATTTGATTTTCCTCTTGTTAATAAATGCTACTCACCTACATACGATCAAAACCTCACTAGATAGATGGACCAGAGTAACTCATGTATTTGTCCCTTGATAATCATTTAGTTCCATATCGAAAATGTTGGTACATTTCCCTCTTTTAACCAATAGTTACTTGTCCAGTATTTTCAGAGGGGTAACCGGGGGAGGCCTCCCTTCGCCTGCTTTGCATGCCTTGTCTAGTGATTTACTTTCTTCTTCGGAATCTTCCTTCTCTTTCTATGCTTTGTACTGTATCCAGATCGCTCTCTACAACCTCATTTTCTTAAGATACTGGGGTGACACTATAAGTTGTAACCAAGACAGGTTATCTTGATTGCAGTCCTGAGGATTCTTCGGATTCTGTTCTGGTTACTGGTTCTACTGCTGATTCTCTCAGAGCAATTCTAGTTTCTCAGAACAAAACATCTCCAAGAAGTTCTTCATATCACAAGTGTAACAACTGGGCTTTCTACCTGCACCATCAGCCTCATGACTTTTCTTTCTGCATCAGTTATGGATCATAATTCCGAATATCTCTGTATTTACCGGTAGACATTACGATTTTTATCTCCATATAGATTTTACATCCTCTTACTACACATCGTAATTTTGTTACTTCGGTTCTCACCATTTGCCCGTCCAACGTCACAAAAGTATCCATAATCATAACCCTTGTGTGACGCCACCACTTGTTATTGTGATAGGAGTTTCTGGGTCTCTGAGTAACGTACCATTTCGACTGTTTTATCTCGCTTCTTGGTCCGTTTTCAATATTACGTATATGATTCCACTCTTTCTTCTCTTAACGACAGACGATATTTTTCCATTGTTTAAGGCAGCCTGCAATTTCTCTTTCGAGCATGAGAAAAGCCACTGTATCTTTCAAAATTCAGAGAGACGTTGCTTTCTTTTCTTAGTGTTCTTGTAATAGTTGATAAATTTTCCCCTTACCATACAGCTCTTTTAGCTAGAATTTTTCTGTGCCAGACAATTCATAAGAACTCCAGCGGAAGAAGGAAGCCTAAGGACCCTTTTCTTGTTTCTCAATTCATTTATCCACCTGATTATAAAAAGTGTGTGTGTATTGTGGAGTGCGTGTGTGTGTGTGTGTATGTGGAATGTGTATATATGTGTGTTATCGCCACTGGGCAAGGAAAATATCTGTCATTTGCTGCTGTTGACACATTCCTTTACTCTCATATTATTAATGCAGCATCCTAATTTCATAGATTTCCAGCTCGTGCCTGCGCAATACTAAAGTCATTTGGTATTGCTATGTCTTTTGTTAATCGATTATTGTCGTTTTTGCCGTGGTAGAATGTCAGGTTTATTGTGTTTTATCTGGTGGTCTGTCTGTATACTATAGCTCCATATTGTATTCGTAATTTTATTTTGTGAGACAAGCTGCGATTCGTTGAGTGCTCAACAGCATTTTTTCTCAGGACATGAAACTGAGTCGCAATGTACAGAAATGTTGTTGATGAAGATTTTGATGTTTTTATTATAATAATCTTCATCCTCATCCTTATCCTACTCCTATTCCTCCTTCTTCTCATCATCATCATCATCATCATCATCATCATCATCATCATCATCATCAGTAGTAGTAGTAGTAGTAGTAGTAGTAGTAGTAGTAGTAGTAGTAGTACATAAGCTTGCGAGCTAGTAGAATCGTTAGCACGCCGGACAAAATTCTTAGCTTTTCCTGCCTCTTCTAGTTCAGAGTTCAAATTCCACCGAGGTCGATTTCACTTTTCATCCTTTAAGGGTTAATAAAATAAGTATCAATTGATCACTGGGGTCGATGTAATTGCTGGTCCTGAAATTGCTGGTCCTGTGCCAAAACTTGAAGTCAATATTATTGTAATTAAGGCGGTGAGCTTGCAGAATCGTTAAGCAAGCCGGATAACATTTCTTATGTCTTTACGTTCTGATTCATATTCTGATGCCGTTGACTTTGTCTTTCACCCTTTCGGGACCACCAGCTCAGACTTCGTGTTGCAGGAGGAGAGGTTGATCTTTTTTAAAAACCGCGCCCCACATACGTATGGAACTGAACCGAATCCTGCTGCCACACACATATAACCTTCTAGCAGCAACCCTTTTTAACCAGGAATTGATCTCAGTCTCCAGTACGGGCTGCAGCAATAAAATCCACTCGCCACACCCGTTGGTTTATCATCACTGCCTATAGTACTGGATACATTCTAGGGCAGTATCTGCAATTAAGTTCTTATTTCTTAAGGATGAAAAGTAAAGTCGACCTCGGCGGAATTTGAACTCAGAACGTAACGGCAGACAAAATACCGCCCAGCATTTCGCCCGGCGTGCTAACGTTTCTGCTAGCTCACCGCCTTAATTAAGTTGTCGATGTATGTGTGATAACGTTTTCCTCTTCTTACATCACCATGAAGTGGGTTTCACAAGACTAATTTGGATACTTCCTGTTCCAGGTGGCGTACGCAATGAGCAGATAGTTGCAGCCGTCTTAGCCCTATCGTCTGGTCTCCATAAAGGTATTCATTTATTGCTGCTATTTCACATTTAGGGATATTCATAGCATCCTTGTACAGCATCCATTTAACCCGTTTGATAATTTCTTTGTTAGTGACCATGCTTCACTGCCTTATAATATTGGGTTGTCCGGAAAGTTCGTGCCGATTTTTAAAGGAAAGAAAAAGGTCAATAAATACTTGCCATTTCATTTTTAATCAATAGGAACCATTTTGTTGCACAATGCTTCTCTATCTTTCCTTTAACTTGAAAATACCCTCTTCCCAGAATTAAGGTAGTTTCATGACAAAGAATTCATCAAGGTATCTTTTTACGTCATCCAAGGAATTGAAATTTTTACCATTAAGACTATTCTGCAGAGACCTGAATAAGTGGAAATCCGAAGGAGCAATATCTGGTGAATATAGAAGGTAGGGTAACTCATCCCAGCCGAGCTACAGTAATTTTTAATCTGGTTCCCAAAGCATCAAGTGCCGAAAATGAACTTTCTTATCTTCCATTTTAAAGGGTTGCAGAATTAACACAGGTTATAAGAATATAAACCTTCTTCCACGAAAAGATAGCTTAAACTGTGCTCTAAATGGAGGTGTAGTCAAATCCTATTTTATGGAATCAACCATGTTCTGAAATAAGTCGAAAAGTAAGCTACTATATAAATCGGCACGAACTTTCCGGACAACCCAATAGTACTGATCTAATAGTTGCAATGAACAGTTTGATTATGATTTTCATGGACAATTTGGAGTTCTAGACCTTCTTTAGTTTGTGACAGGTTGTCCAGAAGATCCTGTAATTCTTATTCTCTGGTTCGCTTTCGATCCAGTTTTCTGTTGTTTCGAAGTCACACATTCAGCTAACATTCCAATGCACAGCGACATTTCACCCGTGCATACGTTCTGAGTTCAAATTCCGCCAATGTTGACTTTACTTTTCATCCTTTCAGAGCCGAGAAAAATAAGCACCAGTTTAAATACTAGGTTCGATGTATATCGACTAACCCACTCCCTTCAAATTTCAGGCCTATAGTAGAAAGGATTATTGTTGTTGTTGTTGTTGTTGTTGTTGCTGTTGTTGTTGTTGTTGTTGTTGTTGTTGTTGTTGTTGCTGTTGTTGTGGTAGTGGTGGTGATGATGTTGTTGCTGTTGGTGGTGGTGGCGGTGGTGCTGCTGTTGTTTTTTTGTTGTCGTTGTTATTATTATTACTATTATTGTTATTATTATTAGTTTGGTTTGGCTCAGATTCGGTCTGATTCGGAATTATGTGGATTGCGGGTTCTACATGTAACCTTAGTTATCCACAAGTTTTCAGCAGTCTTTCAAGTGCTTAGAACCCTCTTGATAATCCTATTATTATTATTATTATTATTGTTGTTGTTGTTGTTGTTGTTGTTGTTGTTGTTGTTATGCAGCGATATTATGCAGGGATATTTTAATTTCCACCAGGACCTTTATTTAACTATTTGGACTGCCCATTAACTATTTGGACTGCCCATTAACTATTTGGACTGGTGTTAAACAACAAAGTCAAGTTCATTTTACTCTACTATCTAACGCTAAGCTAAAAATACCCTCTTTTACCCTTACAGTTCCCTAGAAAGATTACAGTAAGTAAAAACAAATCAATCAAACTCAAAACAAAAAAGAAGAGTCACAAAAATATTAATCAACACACAAACAAAACAATAACAGAAAAAGAGAGAAGAAATAACAACACTTCAACAGAAATAATAATTCTTTCTACTATAAGCACGAGGGCCTGAAATTTTGGGGGATGGGAAAGTCGATTACATCGATCCCAGTACTTCACTGATACTTATTTATCGATCCCAAAAGGATGAAAGGCAAAGCCGACCCCGGCAGAATTTGAATTGACATAGCGACGAGCGAAATACCGCTAAGCATCTCGTCCAGCAAACTAACGATTCTCGCCACCTTAACGTAAAGTCGGACAAAATGCCGGTAAGAATTTTGCCCGGTACGGTAACGATTCTGTGAGCTCGCCGCCTAGTCAACAGAAAATGATAAAAATAATAATAAACACGTTGAGTGACAATAACAACAACAACACTATGTATGCACATAGCGCTTTCGGTATAAGCATAAATATTGAAAGGTTATCCTTCGCAAAGATTCATTGAAACAAAAAAATTCTATATGGAACATATGGTTGAAAGAATGAAAGTTGCAAACATTATGTGCAGCGGACTGGTACAATCAATCACAGATGCAAGGAGACAAGACTAACCTACTTTTGTCTTACCAAAATTATAGCAGGCTTTTTATCTCATCTATGCAAGAGCTGGAGGCAGCCGAGCAGATATTTAAAGTATAACATTTTTCATATCGTTAAAGCAGACGGCAGGTGAAGGCGAGGCCCCAAAATGTACAATTGCTCATAAGCTGATTCCGCAGTATTTGAGAAAGAGAAACACAAGGATCACCGTCAGGAACATTGGTTACGATGTCGGCTTGTATCTAGAGGGCATCTTCGTGTTTCTATAAGGGAAGGTAGTCAGTATTGATTCAACATTTAGTGATATCGATATCTGCGACGGTCGCTTTCGACATACAAATCTTCATGAAGCCGCAATACCACAAAACAAAACCAGACGCTGAAAGGAAGACACTACAACTCATTATCCAAGGAAGAAAACCCAGCTGTTATACATGGGGCATCAAAACCCATTTGAGAGATTTCTGCACAGAAATGAACAAATGAAGAAATGCAACGACAAAAAAATCTTAGAAATTGTCGGTTCTAGGGTGACACCAAACAAAACTCGTTAACAAGCAAATATTACAATCCCATCCTCATTACAACGAGCGAGCGACTCTCCCAGTCATAATCGGCGAAGATCGTAAGAGTCACACATAATAATAACAACAGCAAGTATTAAACGACTGTAAATGAACGTGTAATAACAGTACTACTCATACAGTCATGAGGTAGGAGGACAGACAAAGGCTAATGAAGATATGCAAATTTCTTAAAACAATGACTATAAAGAAGGCAAGGTAATGTAAGCCTCCTGCAAAGAAGAAATTCTGTAACCTTAGGAAGAACCAATATCTTATAAAGCAGAACCAATATTCTATGACGTTTAAACCAACTCCTCTGAATAAGTGAAATTCACAGCCGCTTACAAGAATAACAAATATTGATCGATCTGTTCGATTAAACTTTTGAAGGCAGTTCTCCAGCATGACTGCAGTTCAATGACTGAAACAAGTAAGAGATAAAAGATAAAAGAAAGATTATATACAAGGAATATCCGGACAAAGTAGTGATCCAGAGGGAAATAATATATTATAAACAACATAAAATAGGAAAATTTTACTGTAGCCCACTCATATATAGAAAGACGTTCCGAGATGCCAGTATAGTATACAAACCTGAAAATACTTGAGATAATTTTATTGAAGTCAACACAGAGATGGAAAGAGATTCCGAGACGCTAATATAATATGTAACTTGAAAATATTTCAGATAATTTTACTGTAGTCCACACAGAGATAGAAGGATGCAGTTATATATTTCTACATTATTCCATTTACTTGAGAAATTTATGTCAATCTCTCTTTCTGTCTTGCCGCTATAATTTTATCATATGGTCTCGTGTGAGTTCAGTACGATCTCCAGATGTCCAAGATACCAAATGTTTTTTTAGAAGTACGAAAGGTAAAATCAAGTAACATCTATACGCTCTCTATCATCAAGAGAGTAACTACAGCTAAAAATTGAAACTAGATCGCGAGCTTAAGATGTTACCGTTGCGTTACTGTTTTCACCACTAATTACGAAATTATAGCCATAGCATGCATATGTAATAGAAATATAATGTTTAGTATTTCTAAGCCCCCATTGACACTAATTGACCTACTCAGAACTCTTTGAGATATTAACCCTTCCTGAACATTACTACCACCAGCGCAGCGCTTGTAATTACTGATATCTCAACCATTTTATCTAGAAATGTTGTTAGCAATTTGCTAACGTGAAAAGACGGACATAAAGTATATAACATATATAAAAATACCATTTTTGTGTGGTTTTGCTTCGTTCGAAATGTTGCGTTTTGCCGATTATCCTAACTTGAAAGGGGTTACGATCAAGTAAATTGGCTTAGATCTAGTTAACTTGGGATATCTTTCTCCTTTTTTTTTATTTCCTATATACGCCCAACACACTGGAAACTAACTGCCATTATGATGCTTGAGGATTCTTTTTACGACCTTCAAATAAACCAGATACTCTGAAATTATCGTTATTCTGGATTCCAATAAATGAACCAATAGTTTCTAACCCAATATTAACGCCAGCGAGTGATGTCAGACAGTCTTGTAGCCAATACAGTGTGCATGAAAATGCATACGTGTGTGTGTGTGTGGTGTGTGTGTGTGTGTGTGTGTGTGCGTGCGTGCGTGCGTGCGTGTGTGTGTGTGTGTGCCCGCTCGCACATAAACAAACACGCGCGCGCGCATGTTTTCAGATCTCACTTTCTCTTTCAAGATTAAACCAGCTCTAGGTAGAGCCTTGTCTGTGATTACACTACTACTATTACTGATGATGATGATGATGATAGTAGTAGTAGTAGTAGTAGTAGTAGTAGTAGTAGTAGTAGTAACTGTTGTTGATGTTTTTGTTGTTGTCGATGTTGATATTTATTGTTGTTGTTGTTTCAGCAATGAAAATGTCTGAGCGAACGCGTGCACCTTTCAAATCTCCAGGAGAAATACATCAAACTAAAAGTAATCTAGCCAAGAAAATGGAGAAAAACTGAACCAGACAACATCAAAAAGTAATTATGAATAAATAAAAAAACCAACAAGACTGAGTAGTAAATTACACAGAAATCTTTGACAAGAAGAATGAATGTCGTGTCAACAGGAAGCTGAGTTTTCAAATATACGGCTTGTAACAACAATATTGTTTTCAAATACATCAGATATTTCAAAGCAAAGTTGAGTAAATCTAAACATTTTAATAACTGAAACGATTCTTGAGAAGAGTATTTACGACATTATCCTCAAAAAATATCTATATATATATAAAACTGTAGTTGTGTGAGTGTCTGTCCCCTTCGATTTAGATTCCTAACTACTCCCACATTTTGCGGTGCAGTTTAACCAAATTCGGGTATCTTATAGTCGTAATTCATATCGAGCCCGTCTGGCTATTAGCGTGCGTCTACGATGAGTCTACGATTTTAAAAATAATTTAACATCATTTTTTATTCCATTTTAATGCATAATTTTTCGTGTGTCGATGGCGGCGGAGTTGGCGTCCATGGTCACACCTGCACCTGTTTGCTTCTCCCCCTTCTTCCCTCCCTCGTGAAGCTGTGGGGAAGGGAGTGTAAGGAAATCAACGTCGTAAAGCGTTGTCAAGGAGACCAGCGTTCTTTTAGAACAACGACTTCATGGCTTGAAGACACCAAAACAGAAATGGCTAAGAAAGCCCGAATTGGCATCTATAAGGGAAGTAACTCTCTAAAAATGCTTATATAGTTATTTCCCTTACAAACCCGAGCAACGCCGGGCGATACTGCTAGTATATTATATATTATAGTTTTTAACAAGCTCACACTCGTGGCAAATCACACCCGTGGCTATTGACACTCGTGCCTCTTTTGGCAATGATTTTCTATATATCGGCTGGCAGAGAGCTGAGTTGCTGCAATGTCTAGCGGTCGAGCGTCCATTTTTAATGAGACCAAGGAAAGACAAAACCACGTGATCTGGAGGTTTCGGTGAGCGATGTAAACAAGCGAACATTTTTCGCCTAAAGTTTCTCTTATGATGATATCTACCGCTGTAAAGTTTGCTCTAACAGAACACCCACGTTTAAGTGGGAATAAATATTATCCTCAAAATGTTTGATGTTAATTTTTTTTTTTTTTCACTTTTTTCCATGGCATAATGCCTGAAAGTTTGGAGGAGGGGGAAAGATGAGTACAACGAGCCCAGTGTTCGAACAGTACTTATTTTATCGACCGTGAACGAAAGGAAAGGGGATGGAATTTGAACTCGGAACGCAACGGACTAACTGGCACTCTGTCGGTTACGTCGACGAGAATCCTAGTTGATCCGATCAACTGAACAGCCTGCTCGTGGGATTAACATGCAAGTGGCTGAGCACATACACGCGTAATCTTAACATATTTCTTAAGGAGATTCAGCATAACACAGAATGTGATAAGACAGGTCCTTTGAAATACAGGTAAAATTCAGTTTTGCCAGCTGAGAGGACTGAAGCAACGTGAAATAAAGTGTCTTGCTGAAGGACACAACACGTAACCGGGAATCGAACTCATTACCTTACATTCGTGAACCTAACAACATAACTCGTAGGCCATGTGCTTTCATCCAGAACGCAGAGGAGAACGAAAAACTGCTATGCATTTTCCAGTCAATGATATATTTCTGGTTTTGTTTTGCGTTGTAAATCTGACATGTTACCGACAACATCCTCATTTCCCTCTTTTATTATATCACTGAAGTTTGCACGCAGCAACAAGGAGAAAAAGTAAACTTAACCAAATGCTTTAACGATCCAATTGATTGAGACATCAGACGATTGGTCAAGCAATTGATTAGTTAATTAGTTAACTACTTCACAGATAATAGGTAAAAAATGTGAAATATCACTGATTTTAGATTATATTGATAAAATGGTCCTTCAAAATACCACACATAATGTGAGTGTGTATATATATATATATATATATATATATATATATATATAGAGAGAGAGAGAGAGAGAGAGAGAGAGAGAGAGAGAGATAGGTAGATAGATAGATAGATAGATAGATAGATAGATAGATAGATAGATAGATAGATAGATAGATAGATAGATAGATAGATAGATAGATATAGAGGGAGAATTCACGAAAACACGAAGACAGGTGGTCTAGACAACAAACAGATGTAGTAGTTTAACGCTCGGGAAATGAAAAAGTCTTTAACGTTTCGAGCCTGCGCTCTTCCACAGAAAGGAACACAGAAAGAAACAAGGAGAGAAAATAATGTGTAATGGCTAGTGATCTATCATGATGAATGCTGCACAGAGGGGCCACACACGAGAGCTAGGAAGAAGGGGAGATAATAAAGTAGTGGTGATCCCAAAACGAAGGTGCGCGTGCGTGTATATAGGAGAGCATGTATTTGCATGTGGAAGTAGGCTGGTGATCTTGACGTATGCGTGTGTGTGTGTGTAGGTGTGGGGCTGAGAAATGGTCAGTGCTAGTGTGTGCGTGGTGGTGGTGCTGTGTGATGTGGTGATGTGTGGTATGGTGGTGTATGGTGTAGTGGTGTGTGGTGTGGTGTGATGGTGTTGGGATGTGGGGGAGGCGAAAGTGGGGAAAGCAAGGGTGGGGTGTGGTTTAGGCTGAGGGTGGGGGTAGAGGTGGAGTATGTGGGAGTGGGTGTAAGGGGTGGAAGTAGGATGGGATGGATAGGGATTGTGGGTTTGGATTGTGTAGGGGTGGAGTCACGGGGGAGGAGTGACGATGAAGGGAGAGGGAGAAGGGAGATGGGGGTAGGAGTGAGGAGAAGAGAAAAGGAGAGTAGGAGCGAAGAGGAGTAGGAGTCGGAGCATGAGAGGAGAGGTGGGTGGGAAGAAGTAGGTGTGAGAGGGAGAGAGTAGAGAGGAAAAGAGTTAGATGAAGAGGGGAGAAGAGTTGAGCCCATGTTGGGCAAAGGAGCAAAGAGAGAAGCTTAATCCCTGTTCACGTCGCAAACGGGAGTCCGGATGTCTCCTGTGCAAGGACAATCCGAACACAGACAGATGTTGCAAAGAGTGACCGGTAGAGCGGAAATGGTACGAGACCGGTATGTCATTGCGGAGTCGGATGTTTGCCCGATGTATAGAGAAGGGTAGGGAGAGCAGGAGATGCAGTAGATGACATTGGTAGAAGTGCAGGTGAAGGAGTCGGTGATATGACAGGGTTGATGGTGGGTGCCGGTGAGGAGGGTGGTGTTGGAGAGGTAAGGGCAAGTGCGACAGCGTGGGCGGGAGCAAGGGAACGGGCCGGGTTGGGGGGTTGGGAGGTTGGGTTAGGGAAGAAGCTGTAGACCAAGAGGTCTCGTAGTTTGTGGGCTCGTTTGAAGGGGGGAGGGGTCGGTCAGGGGAAATGTGCGATGTGGAAGGTTCAAAGAATGGTACGTTGGAGAAGTAGAGTGGTGGAGTGGTAGGTGAGGGGAAACGGGAGACGCGATACGGGAGACGGCGGGCCGGGGCGGGTGCAGGGGTAGATGCACGGTCTACGGAACGTGCTCTGGCAAGGGCCTTATGGATAGTGGTGAGGAGATATCCACATAGGATGAAATGACGAGTCATGAGTTGAGACTGAGTCTCAAAATCATGGTCGTCTCAGCAGAGCCTGCGTACACGGAGCAATTGGGAATAGGGAATGGAAAGCTTGATGTGTTTAGGGTGCGAGGAGAAGTTGAAGTATGAGTGTGAGTCTGTGTGTTTGTAGATGGTTGTAATGAGAGTGGAGTTATGAATGCTGACAGAAATGTCAAGAAAGGAGACCGAGATGTCAGAGACTGTGCAAGAGAAGTGGAGGGCAGGATGGAAAAATTTTACAAAAGAGTCTAGATGCACGCGGGAGGGTGAAGTAGCACCGATACCGTCGTCAATATAACGACCGTATAGTTCGGGAGTGGGACCAGTGAAACTTGAGAATATTTGGGCCCCAACGTAGCCAACGGACAGGTTCGCATAGTTGGGACCCATTCTCGTCGTCATGGCCACTCCCGAGACCTGCTGGTAAAAACCACCAGCAAACGAGAAGCAGTTGAGTGAGAGGACAAGTTTGGCCAAACGAACGAGTATGGATGTGTCGGGTTGAGGGTTGGGTCGAAGGTCAAGAAAATGTTGGAGTGCACGCAGCCACTCGTGGTGAGGGATCACCGTGTAAAGGCTCTGAAGAGAAGTTTACAGGGGCCAGGAGAGAAGGAGAAATAGTTGAACAAACGAAGCGCATGGTTGGTGTCATGGATGTGAGAGGGGAGGCAAGCTAATAGGGGGCAAGGACACGGTCAAGATATCTGGAGATGAGTTCGGTGAAGCTGTTGCAGGCGGATACGATGGGGCGGCCACACACACACACACAATTTTTTTTTCGGACAGTCTGAATCTACCATTCGTTTCTCTTTATAATTTTCAAATAATTTTTTAATACATTTATGGAAAAAATTCAATTGACAGCCTTCACACTTCTTCACACAATCCTGGGTTTTTATATGTGAAATGCCAGCGACATGTTGTATGTCCATCAGAAATATTAGCAGACAGACAGCCGTACAGTGGTACGACATATAGTCTAAGTAGACGAAAGCCTCCTTTTTAAGAGGAAAAAATGAAGTTGGAAGGGTGGTGAAGAAGATTTGACTACTTGTGATCGTCGTAACCGACAGTGTGCCAGTTCTGTATGAGTGTATGTGCGTGTATAAAGATATAATTAAAACAATACGTATACACCCACGTAAATATACATACATGCACACACGCACACACATACACATATGTATATACACACACACACACACACACATATATATATACACACATACACACACACACACACACACACACAACAAAGCCTAATGGTGTGAATTTTCTAAAACTCCTTTACGGACAAACGGTTTTCACAATGAATTCCAATTTAATCGGAATCTACACGATCTGAAGCATATTTGTAGAAAAGTTCATCAAGAAATATTTAATTTTCTTAAAGTTATGAAGAAGCAAATCTTTGGGGCACAGTTGTGTAGATATACCGAAATATCGGATCTTTTGGGTTTGAACGGTAGTTTTTAACATAATTTCTAGGTAACTAAGAAATTTTAAACTTCGTATACTGGTAGAATGTGTTTATAAAACATCTTTTTCTCTTGGCTTTATTGAGAAAATTCTATAGTTTGTGAGATATTTGGTCTTTAATTTCTTGCATTTCGGCAATCTCAACTAATCAATGGCCGTCTATTGAGGTGAAAACATTCTGTGCCGTGTGAATATGTCCCTCGTTTAAGAAACAGATTGGGTTTATTTACATTTGTGAAGAAAAGAAGATACCCTCCCCCCACCACGCTAACCCTAACCCTAACCCTAAAATAGATTGAAATGCAATAGATCGATACTAGGGTCATAATTATGGGTGACAATTTCATAAGACACCGCTAGGAAAACTGCCGTTCAAACCGAAAAGATCCGAAATATCTATCTATATATACATATATATATATGCCAGGATGTATGTAAAACTAACTCTGTAAAAATGTATGCGTGTGTGTATATATTTATATATGTTTCTATATGCATTTACACATGTATATGTAGAAGTTTCAGAAGATATTAGAATAATAGAATAAAATTCTGTCATAGTAAGAGATCA
>NC_043000.1:84620034-84635156 GCF_006345805.1 Octopus sinensis
AGCTTGTCTGTCTGTGTGTCTGTCTGTCTGTCTGTGTGTTTTTCTGTCTGTCTGTGTTTCTGTCTGTCTGTATGTGTGTCTGTCAGGTTGTACCCTCACCCTGACCACGGCTTTCAACCGATTCTGATGAAACTTGACACACACATAGCCCAATGTCCTAATTCAAAACTAACGCAGCGAAAATTTAGAAAAGTTCCCCCAGTTCTGAAAAATATCGATAAATTTGACATGGGGCCGAGAATCTAAGTTTATCATATGCAACCCATTTTCCGTTGTAGTTTTCGCAACTTGCAATCGATTTTCACGAAACTCATGGTGAAGCTTAATGTTACCCTAAGGAACTTAATTCTGACGTTAGTTTTCCGTGCAATACATTACCATCAGAAAAAATCGATAAAATCATGCCATTTAGGGAAATCGCGTTCAAATTCAAGATGACATATTTTCGACAATATCTTTAACAAATTGGCAGGATTTTTTTTTTTGAAATTCACAGCGAGCATCATGTCTGCTCCAAGGAGCTATATGGCCCTTTTGATTCCAATAGGATACGTTATTACTGGAAAAAATCGGTTAATTACATCATATGCGCCACACATAGCAAACCGATTTTTCTGCGATATTTTTTGAAGGTTCACATAGATTTTCCCTACACCGATGTTGGACATCAAGTTTGCATTAAATGTCAAACTAACGACCTTTTGTCAATGCAGTTAACAAGTATTGGGAGAAATCGACAAAACCATATCACTTTGAGACCGACCATGCGAACCCTACAAAACTGACTTTTGTTAAATAGTTGGCGGATTTCAGGCGATTTAGTCGATTTTTGCCGCTTTTATCATAAAGGTTAATGAATTCACTTGAACCGCCAGGCCTGTCGCCACACATCCTGAAGTTAAAAGTCGGTGCGCCCATTATGCTCATCAGGAATTTGGTTCCACCTAAACAGTGCAACGGCACACGTCTGGTTGTGAAACATTTGGCACCACATTTAATAGCGGCCACAATACTTACCGGTTGTGGGAAGGGAGAGGACGTCTTCATTCCACGCATGCACCTTCAACCGTCGGGTGCTGACCTACAAAATCCACTTCAGGCGTTCTTAGTTTCCTATTAAACTCTGCTTCGCAATGTCCATCAATAAATCCCAAGGCCAAACGCTACAAGTCGCTGGGTTACATTTTGGCGAACAGTGCTTCGCTCACGGTCAATTCTACGTGGGCTGTTCACGCGTTGGGAGGCTCAATGTTTTCCTGTTTTCGCCCAAAGGGACAGCTAGGAACGTCGTATACACAGAAGTATTGGTCTGAAGAGAAGACGTTGCAACCTACACATTCGCCTTCGTTCCCTAGAGGGAAAGGACTAGATCGGGATTAGCCGTTGCCTACTAAGTTAGGATTAGGTAGGGCTTAGCTGTGGTCCGAACCCAACTTGGGTTCGGGGGGAGCGGTGTCAAAAGGGCCGGCATGTGCAACCTTATCACCTCTGCCGGTCAAACTCCCAACCCATGCGTTCCCGTCGCGACACTGATCCCGCAAAACTGGGTT
The DNA here is from genome assembly GCF_006345805.1 of Octopus sinensis. NCBI lineage: Eukaryota > Metazoa > Mollusca > Cephalopoda > Octopoda > Octopodidae > Octopus > Octopus sinensis. Next base: position 84,621,585 of record NC_043000.1, read on the forward strand.
GGGTGTACTAAACAAAACCAGAAAATGCACTTTGACTGTCATAGATTTTCTTCATGCATGCAAGGGAACGGTGCATTGAATGCCTTAATGCTTTGTAGGCTTCATTTTACAAAATAACGGTTCAATGAGTACAAAAAAGGGTAAAAAGGTAAAGAGCATTGCTTATCAACAAAGTTTCTTACATACCCGGGCAACGCCGGGCTATGCTGCTAGTAGTTTATAAAATAAATGACGTTTGTAAGAAAAATGAGTTGTTCATTTTTTAAATTTTTTCTGGCGGTTTCTATATGACTTTTCAGATATTCCCATACACATGCCATGTAAACTGATGCTCATGCACTTACACCTTCAAAATAAATTTAATATTGCTTCTGCTTAGCAGTGGGTGGTCCTCATTGGCTGTAAATTGAAACAATATTACATTTTTCTTTTCAAACTCTGGGTGAGTGAGGTTGGAATCAGAGCAATTCATACCAGGGATCTGGTGTAATGCGATAGAGAACATAAAGTGTAACCGATGTCGCACCCGTATAAATGTTTAATCATACATGAATTAGCCCATGCTTGAATGTATTTCGGGGCCAGATCAGGCATTTGGCAAAATCGGCTCATACATCAGCCCAACCTCATTTCCATATCAGACCGATGTCACTTAGATGTGGATATGACATTGAGCCGATGTCAATCCGATGTAAGAGATCAAAATCTCACATCGGCCCAACCTCAAATTCATATCGGCCCAACATCGGGGAATATGTCGGTCCGATGTTGCGCCGTATTACAAAATGAGATCGGGCCGAAATCAAACCGACACAATTTCCGATGTAGGGCAGATATAGGTAACAACATTGATTTGATATCAGCCCGATATGGTTTTGCCGGCCGGCCGGGTTATCTGATTTATGATATCCTAAAAATGTTCTCAGTATTATCCGTTTTATGGTATCCTACCATTGTACAATATATTCATCACAAATGATATGCCAACAATGTCTGACTTGACAAAGAGTTACGCTAGAAGAAACACCTTGAAAACACCTACCCCTGATCCTCCAGTTTCTCTCTCTCTCTCTCTCTATCTATCTATCTATCTATCTATCTATCTGTCTGTCTGTCTGTCTGCCTGTCTGTCTATCTGTCTATCTATCTATTTATCTCATTCTCACTATGACACCGATTCTCACTCCCACCCTTAGGCTCTCTCTCACGCACTCTATGTATTTCCCTTTTCCCTTATTGCTTATTACTATGCAATCAGCTGTATCCGTAACCACATCACGTTATAGCTTCTCTGTGTGCCAATAACGATAATGAGCTCGGTAGGTAGCAAATGTAAATGCTTAATTTGAATTGTTGCAATTCGTCCAACAATAAAGCTATATACCGATACTTTGTATTCTGTATTATAGTTTACATATTGTTTGAAATGGTTATATGTATATAATCGCTGCAATGGCACAGCTTCCATAATGAAAGGCAAAACAAAAGGGAAATGAATAAGAAACTGACAAAGGGAAAGGCTTAAGGCGAGAAGACAAAATCGAAAGAATTAAGATTAGCTCAAGAGAATCCAAGAATTTTCCTTTCATTTTGCTTCTGCTATTTCTTTTTTTTTTCTCTTTTTAATTTTATTTATTAATCTTACAAGATTTCCAACTAGAACCACAATTACTGAGAAAATTATCCCTTTTATTCTCTATACTATAATAATAAAAACAATAACGATGAACCATAGATAACAATAATAAAAATAATTGTTTCAAATATTGGCACTAGGTAAGCAATTTTGGGGAACGGTTTAAGTCGATTTCATCGACCCCAGTGCTCGACTGGTACTTAGGATGAAAGGCAAAGACGACTTCGGCAGCATTTGAACGTAGAACGTAAAGCAGAACAAATGTCGATATATATTTTGTCCGGCGCAGCAACAATTCTGTCAGTGTACCATCTTAGCAATAATCAAAATAAGCTATAGTTCCGATGGGTACAGGCTTAGCTATAATAGTTAAGAAGTTCGCTTGGGAAGAAGGTGTTTCAAAATCCAAACTCTATAGCGTGGCATCTTGTGCTACTACAATAGCTTCAGCCTGGCCAGTACTCTGTCAATGATCTTTGGTTGGCGGAAATATGTATGTATGCATGGTCTGTGTATGCGTCTGTGCATGTATGTAAGTATATATGCAAGTTTGTATGTATATAGATTTAAGTGTTTGTATGTATGTATGTATGTATGTATGTCATTATTCAGTTTTATTTAAAGATTTTTTGTCAATTTTGAATGAGCCGGTTTTCAATCTCGATCGAAGGCTCTTTCATCGAAACATTCAACATCAACAGGGTATTTTTGTACGTATGTATGTTTATTTGAAGTTTGTGGAGTCAGTGCATGTGCAGATTTGTGTGTTTTGTTTTATGTATGTATTCTCATGCATATAATTGCATCTCTAGATAAATGATAAACTTAAATGATAAACTTGTCACATGGCCGGTGCGTCGGCATCTATACCAGCAACTCTACCAAGCGCGCTTCGCAGGGACGAAAGGTAAATCTGGCAAGGGGCGGATAAACTCACTAGAGATAACAACTGAAACTGAAAGACATCTAGTTTTTATTTAGACATCTCTCTAGGAGAAACCTGCGATTTCATGTGTTCAATGATGTAAGAAATGCACGTGTTGCTTAGAGAATTACACTGGCCCTTTGCGAGGCCTTTTCTCACTTGCAAAAGCATAGCTTGATGTACTACGTACTATGGCTGACTGTAGCTGAAAAAGGCGAAACACTCAATGGAAATTTCCACGATGGAATGAAGGCATGTCTTTGCATGGGTGGTAATCTCTTTGAATACCTGCTACAAAGGCTACATCGTTGCCACATCTGTGCAGAAGAGTGCAGGTCCTTGTCAGGACTGAAAATCCACAGCCGTACTGCTCATATTTAAGAGGACAATCAAGCGATGGTATTGCTCGAGATAGAGTGGCAGCCATCATGAAGTTATGTATGTATGTATGTATGTATGTATGTATGTATGTATGTATGTATGTATGTATGTATGCATCTATGTAAGTATGTAAGTTTATATATGTGTACGTACGTACGTCTTATTCTGGTTTAAAATTGCTATCGCTGTTTATGTTGCGTCCTTTTGTCTTCTGTTTTCTAGCGGTTCGGTAAAATAATTTGATGAAATGATTATCAGACAGAAATAACAGAAACGCGTACTAAAGATCGATTTGATACCTGAAAACCTTTCACCTTGAAAGTAATACTCCAGCTTAGCCACTGTCTATTAACTGATTATTTTAGTAATAAAAGATTATAAGAATAGAAGAATAAACCTTTTAGAGAATATATAAATTGATTTTAATACAAGGTGAAGCATATATGGTTTCGTAGACAGAATAACAACAAAGTTCCCTGAAAACCACTTTCATCCCAAAGTTTTTTTGTTTTTTTTTTTGTTTTAGTTTTTTGCCTAACAGTATTCATGAAGTTACCTGGTGATACACCAACTGTATATTTCATCATAAATATTTTATTCACAAATACTTGTTTACCAATTTCGGTAAGCTGCATTCTCTCAGATCTATCAAACTTTTAATACTTATTTCAAATTGTGTGTGTGTATGTACAGTATATCCCAGTCTTTCTCTCGCTTTTACTTCTCTCTCTCTCTTTCTCCCCTTCTCTCTGTCTCTTTCTCTTTCTCCTCCTTCTCTCTCTCTCTCTCTCTCTCTCTCTCTCTCTCTCTGTATACACGCAGACATACACAGAGGTAAAGATAGATAAGTAGCTTGATAGGTAGAGAGATAAATAGACAAAAACACATAAAGAGATAGTAAACATATGCTTACACACATACATACATACATATATACATACAGACATACATGCAAGCATACATACATGTATGCATGCATGCGTACATACATACATACATACATACATACATACATACATACATACATACATACATACATACATACATACATACATACATACATACATACATACATACATACATGCATACATGCATGCATACATTTATAAATTTATATATATATGTTTCTTTCTGAGTTAGAGGTTGAGAAACCAACTATCCAATATACTGCTGGTAGTGTACCCAATTTTTCATACCCAAGTGCTAGTTATTGCGTGGCAATCTTGCAATTGAGAGTTATATATGGGCGGGGGTAAAAAGTGGTTTACCCTTGATTTATACGGCAAATAAGAAAGTGGAGAGGATACAAAATGAACAGACATCAGCCGGCAAACATTCCAGTATGTCTATTTGTTCCAATGTATTAGAATGTATTAGAATGTGTTAGATAAATACATACACATTTATTAGTAGTATAGAATATCAAGTATAGAGAGTTGGTAATTGTTTACCGGCTGATGTCTGTCCATTTTGTATCCTCTCCGCTTTCTTATTTGCCATATATATTATATATATACTTGAAATTTACAGAAAGGCAAAAGACGAAGACAGGTACGTAAACAACAAACAGGTGTATTAGTTTGACGCTTGTTAAGGTGAGAAAGTCTTTTACGTTTCGAGCCTACGCTCTTCAACAGAAAGGAACAAAGGAACACAAGGAAATATACTGAGAAAAGAGAACTTGTGGATTTAGCGGTCAATCATGGCGCTTGATTAGAAAAAGGTAGTTGGACAGGAGAGCTATGAAGCAGGGGAGATAATAAAGTACCGGTGATTCCAAAACGAAGGTGTGCGTGCGTGTGTGTATGTGAGTCTGTGTGTGCGTGTAGATAGGGGCTGGTGACTTTGACTAGGTAGTTACATGCTTAGCAACATTTCTTCCGGCTTTACAATCTGGGTTCAAACTCCGCCCAGAGCGACTTCGTTGGTCATCTTTTCAGTTTAGTTTGAGCTTAGTTTGAGGAGGAAGCCCACTTCCAACGTATTGACTTGACGGAACTCTGCTTCACCCTCGCAGATAATCGCAATGCATTTTTCCACAGCAAAATATATGTCTATAGATCAGTAGAGTGTAACTACATCCATACTACCCACTTCACAACCTGGGAGGTCGTTGGAGTTGTTGCAATTACTGATTCTACTGAGGAGATCCTCCGTACTTACACAGGCATCCGGGGACATTTCAATAAGTAGTCGTAACACCTGTGAGGGGATGTAGGGTACCCTATAATTGCTGACAATATTCGCTCCGAAAACTGGCCGGGTTGAGGCAACATAACTGGGTTTACGTAAGCTTTATGGTCCTTACGTAACACGTATAGCGTAAGAACATCGTTGTTGAATGCTTGGAAATGTTGTGTAGTCTGTTTCTTGGGTTGGAGCATGTGGCATCATATTCCCATGTGTGCATTAAAAAGTACACACACACACATACACACACACACACACACACACACATATATATATAATATATATATATATATATATATATATATATATATATATATATATAGTATACATATATACGATGATAAAGACAAACGTATACACTGCTTCTACATCAATACAAAACTATTACACAAAGCTATTAAACATGTTCACAGTCCTCGCCTTTGCCCTAAAGAATTAAGCCAGTCTATAATGGCTTTATTTCACACATTCAAAGCACTTTTGCAAAGTTAATGAAACAAGGAAGGAATATAATAACAGTAATATTAATTAACTTAATTAAAAATGTAAACTTGTTCTCTAAAACTATAATTTCAGAATTTCATTTTTTTGATTTCTTTTGTTTTGTTTTATTTTTCATTTTGTTTTTCTCTGTTAACATTTTTCTTCTAAAACTAATCAAACTGTAAATGCGTTGTCGTTTAGTAAAATTAATGCTTCTTTCATACACAATTTTTGTATATGTCATATTTGAAGTGAAAACCAAAGTCGATTGTACAAGTTATGAAGTAATAATGTAAGGCAGCAAAATTAATTACTGTAATACCGATAGATACATAAAGATAGAAAGTGAGACAGAAATGAACAGATACATATAACAATTGATGGATTGTCGTAAATGGATGGATAGCTATCGGCTTCAAATTTTGGCACGAGGCCAGCAATTTCGGGGAAGGGGGATAAGTCGATTACATCGACCCAAGTACTCGACTGGTACTTATTTTATCGACCCCGAGAGGATGAAATGCAAAGTCGACCTCGGCGGAGTATCAACTCAAAATGTAAAATTGACGAAATAACGATAGGCATTTAGTCTGGTGTGCTGAAGATTCTGCCAGCTCACTGCTTTAGGAACGACATAAATATTGCTAGACACTAACACCAGTGAACAATCGCATCACATATTTGCTGCCTTCTACAATGATAATAGATTTGTAAAGCAGAAGAAACACAATGTCTTGAAGTATCTTTATATGTCCTTCTATGTTTAATTCAAAATCACTCATAAATAAATCGATTGAACCTTTTCTCCTTCCTGGATAGATAAATTAAGCATCAGAAATATCTTTGGACTGCACACTTACCTCAATGTAAGAAATTTTTATTTCACAATATTACTTTATGTATTATAAATATACTGTTGTAATTGTGTGCCAAAAGATACTCATATTAACGTTAATAAACAGTGACATGATGGTCTTATCACCGTGGACACAAATTGTCTGAGTTCATTGTGTCTCATCAAAGTTCTAAGCTGAAATGCTGCAGTCTCGATTATGAATTTCATTATTCTAAGTTCAATGAAATAAGTACTCAATTATAATCAAATGAGCTAGTGTGGAGGTTTCTACGTGGTCGCTTACCTTGCTGGAAATAGTAACAAATCTCCCTCGAATCATACTTTACATTCCTAAAATGGAAATCATACATCAGATGACGTGGCCTTAGATATATGTTATGTAAGAAAAAGTTCTCAGTTACTAATAATCTAGGTCTGTGTGTGTGTATGTTTGTGGATAATTAAACTGCAACTGTAACATCCTACATATATTTTTACTTTTATTTATATTCTCTTATTTCCCTTTATACTTCTATATACATCCTTTTCCAAAATAACTCCTTATATTGAACTATACTATTTTCCTCTAGTTAACTCTCTCATATGGTCTCTGATGAAGGGATATCCCTAATATCCCTGAAACAGCTGTAACACTAACTTTCCCTTTATAAATGTCCTATAACATCCACACAGCCTTGGCTTTATTGTCTTTGCTTCTTTTCAGTTCTTTAATATTTATTTACAACAAACATATGCACATTTATTCCTCAGTTCATCACTGTAGCCGGTCATTGCAATCAGATAGAATCGCAGTCAGGTGTCGCATTTATAAAGGCGTCAGTTTAACGATCAATTTTATACTCTGTCAAAATCGCTCGCTATTCTGTATCCACCCCAAAATACTTCACGCCAGTGGAAATATTGGAGGGTCAGCAATGGATTATTGACAATTCTTTAAGAAATCTCTAAACGTCCATCCATCTTCTCCGCCCATTTTTCTTGGGAGCGTCATGGGGTTAGAGTCTGATAGGACCTTAGAAGCAACCATCATTAGAATTTCCGGTTGGATTCCCGAGCGTGACTATGGATATCATCCAACTATCTCGTTCTTGGTCTAACCTTAGGTCCGCTGTCGGTTGACTCAGCTTGAAGAATCCGTCTAGCGATTCTTCCCTGCGACATTTTAATCACGTGTAAGTAGTACCAGATCAGTGACCTCTCAATGCGGAGAAGTAGCGGCTCGACCTGGAGAGCCTCCAGGATCTCTGAGCTGCGCCCCTTGTCGAGTAACGGTATTCCAGAGGCCTTCTGGAAGACCCCACTTATATTCGTGATCATAGTGCTCCGGCCATTACCCGATATTCATGACTATAGGTGAGGATAAGCACAGCTACCAAATTAAAGATAGCGAGTTTAGATTTATTATTTTTTTTTTTTTACCATCCGTCCCTCTTCTGGAGATCAAACACTGGAGCTGGAGCATTACTGAGCCAGCGTTTGCAATTCAATAGCATTCAATAAACTCTATATGTTTAACTCAATAATATTCGAGACACAAGCTGACTATATACTATTCCACTCATAATGTTAAAGACATTCGCAGTCCTAGCACGGACAAATAGCATATGGAAATTGCTCCCATTAATTATTTCTCTATCTGTTAATTAATTTACCGACTTCGCTCTATTTATGTAGCATTATTTTCCTTCAGTAACTTGATTTTAATATGAAATGTTTTTCTTATATTTTCACTTTCCCATATAACATTAATTTAGTGAAGACACGTACATATACACCTGCCTGACTAACCATAAAACTAGGTAGAAGCAATCGGATGGACGGTAAAATTCTATATTATATAATATATACTAAATATTTTATCGCACATTCATTCACACGCACATGTATGTCTACCTACCTACATATTTACCAAGACACATAAATATATCTATGTGTATGTCTGTGTGTTTGCATAGGTGTGTGTGTGTGTGCGCGCTCGCACGCACACACACATATATACAAACACACATATTCTACATGTATAAATACACACACACATATGTATACATATATACGTATATATATATATATATAGAGAGAGAGAGGGGGGAGAGAGAGAAAAATATATAGGTATGTACATATGAATGATTCTATTTATATGTATATATGAATAGAATATTGATTATTTTCATATTTACTAACCTCTCTGCTAATGACAATGCCCAAAAGAAATATTTTCGTTATTATTGCAAAATATTCAAAATTAAAATTATCATAACACCTAACTTTCTTAAGTTAGCTTTAAATTCCATTTTTAACGTTAACTACGGTAGTCCGAGTAGCTTTGTAAGGTCTTTTACAATCCAGAATCGAGTTATCTTGACTGTGTCCATATATCACCAGTTTCTACACTGTTGAGTATAATTCTTCAATGATTCTCTTTATATGTATTCCAATATATATTCCATGTCCTGTTCTGAACTAATCAGGTTTTCAGTCGAATGTCTAGAGAAATACATGGACACGAATCATGTATCAGCGGAACTGCAAAGAGAACCGGATACGATTGCTGGAAATCATGGGAGCCCGATTGCATTAGATCTTGAACGAAGCTGTTTGAGTGAAACTGGGAGAATGGAAACTGTGTGGAACCCCGTTGGATGGATTGCACAAGAAATTTAAAGGCTCAAACTCGTTACACATTATCATACTGACTTTACTTGAAAATTAATTAAGAGAAAAAATTTAACTGAAAGGTTGAGTCAGAATAAATCTGTCAATAGTTGTGTTGCAGTAACTCTCTTGATAGAGCTTGGTGACCCTGACCGCTGAAAGACGTTGGATGAAGCCTGAACTTGCGTGATAAGAATACATTTGAGTGTTTTTTTTTTATCATTTAACCTATCAGCCATCGTATGAGAACTTTCGTCCAATATCAGACATCATCAAAGAGCGTAAAGTCAGATTCGCAGGGCATTGCTGAATCGCTAAAGACGAAATTGTTAGTGAAGTTCTTTTTGCTGGAACTTACTCAGGGAAGAGCTAACAGAAGAGGACAAACCAAGACCTATATCAAAGTAGATTTGTGACTACATAAATTACAATTCCTCTGACCTGCCGAATATGATGAACAATAAAACTGGACGGCGACTGAATCACGGGAATCGGTGCAAGCATTAAGTGTACCCGTGTCTGTGGAATACTCAACCAATCACATGCTAATGTCGTGAATAGATAGTTCAGTTGATAAGAATCATCAGCGACAGCGACGAAGAACCACTTACTACATGTATTTCTTTGTGTGCGTTGGCGTGCGTAGGTGTGTATAAGTGTGAACACCTTGTGTGAGTGTTTTATTATTTCGATTCCTTCAGCTGTTTGTATGGTGTCTTAGTAAATATTTAAAAAGCAAGTGGACGTCTGCAGAAATGAACTGCCTGCCTCCAGAAAATATAACCTCCACCTAGAAATCCAAGTAAATAAGCAGATATCGTAAAATAGAAGATAAAATTCCAAGAAGGAAGTTCTACATTCTAGAAGCACAAATATTTCATCTGCCTTCGAAATAACCTTGTTCCGTTTATAAGCTAAAACCGCTGTCTTGAAAAAAATCTAATTATAAACTTGAGTAAGCATCAGTTTCCATAGTGATACCTCAGCGCATCTAGGAAGTCACTACCATTCTAAGTATCTGAAATATCCCTTAATGATTGCCTGTTCCAATATTCAAGCATCTTAACAACCATCACGCACACGCATGAACGCGCATGTTCCCGCGCGCATACGCATACGCACACACACACACACACACACACGCACACACACACAACACCCACACGCACACACACACACACATGCACGCACATTTTCACGCAATTAGTAATGTTATTTCAGACACGGTGCATTAATTAATCAGAAATCATAATCTACTTTCATTTCAGACATCAGTTCCAATCAACACCGTTTCCTTTCGTAAATAACAGTTCAGTGTTGCCTTTCTCCTTTCTTTCTCTTTATATTCTCCCTTGTTCTTCTTCCTATGCCTCTCCCTCTCCTGACCCTCATCACAAATATCTTATATATATATATATATATATATATTATAATATATATATATATACACACACACATACTATATTTCCTCTCCTTTTTCATTTTTCTACTTTTCTCTCATAACCAGCATTCCAGTTTTTTCAACAAACTCCCTTTTTTTTTTCATTCATCCCTACTCTTCTTCGTTAATGCTCTTCATTTGTCGGTAAACACGTTCCATAAATATTAAAATGTTTTCAGAAATAAGCTGATAACGACACCAGCAACACCAACAATACCAACATGAATATTAATGCGGTATCAGTCAAATAAATTTCCCTTTGCAGAAGTACAATCCCACATATTGTGTGAGTGGGAAATGTAGTTGAATTGAATCGATATCAATATAATTGTGTATCAAGATGATACTTTTACCAACACCACAATGGACACAAGGTTAGATTAAGGCCAACTAGGTTTTAACTCACAACACAGAGGGACGAAGCTGAGTAATTCATCCGGTATCAAAATTATATCCATCATTTTCCCAAACCGAAGAAAACCTCTCATGATCATTTATTCTTTTACTACGTCAGAATCTCGACTCCGAATTTAATACAAAGGTATTTGCTAACAGTGTTGTGGCAATCATTGCCGACAAATCACTGAGTTGGTCGTTGTCATTGTCTTTACTTTGGAGCTAAGAAATTTAGTAAATTTGAGTTCAAATGTCTAAATTAGAAAACCTACAGATATTTAAACATTTAAAATAAAATATCGATTTGAAATTTGGGAACAAGGCCAGCCACTTCGGAGGAGGGTAATAAGTCAGTTACATCGACCTCAGTGCTCAACTGAGACTTATTTTATCGACAATCCCCGCCCGAAAGGATGAAAGGCGAAGCCGATACCGGCAGCTTTTGAATTCACACTGTAAAGACGGACGAAGTACCGCTATGCATTTTGCTCGGTATGCTAACGATTTTGATACCTCAACGCTTTAATAGGAAGAAAATAATGGTTTCAAATTTTGGCACAAGGCCAGCAGGTTTGGAAGGGCTAAGTTGGTTACATCGACCCCTGTAATCAACTGGCACTTATTTTATCGACCATCGAAAAGATGAAATGCAAAGTCGACCTCGGATGAAATACTGCTAAGCATCCTGCGTTCTAACGACTGCCAGCTCGTCGCCATTATTTAATATAAAATATCACAGAGGTTAATCTCTGTAGTAATTGGTCTTGTGCCTAGACAAATAATTCTTTCTACAATAGGTACAAGGCCTGAAATTTTGAGGGAGGGGGTTAGTCAATTGAATCGACTCCAGTGCTTAACTGGTACTTATTTTAATGACATCGAAAGGGTGGAAGGCAAAGTCAACCTTGGTGGAATTTGAAATCGGAATGTGATAACAGACAACATGCTTAGCGGCATTTTGTCATGTGTGTGCCTAGGCAAATGACAATTCCAGATTTTGGCACAAGGCCAGCAATTTAGGTGTAGGGGTATGTCGATTACGTCGTCCCAGTGCTCATCAGGTACTTATTTCATCGATTTCGAAAGGATAAAAGGTAAAGTCGACTTCGGCGAAACTGGAACTCAGAATGTAAAAACGGACGAAATGCCGCTAAGCAGTTTTTTCCCGCCGCCTTATGCCGAGTCAGATAATATTAGTATTTCCAAACACACATATATACTGCATTCATATACACAAACGTATACATAAATGTATGTTGTGTATATGTATGTGTGTGTATAACTATATGGTCAGCAACATGAATCTGTGTGCGTGTGTGTGTGTGTGTGTGTGTATGTGTGTGCGTTTGTGTATAATTAGGGTGTTGGGCCCACGATCGTCATGATGAGTTCGATTCTAAAGCTGAGCCGCATTTGCCTTTTTGTGCAAGGCACTTCAGTCCACAAAGCGGATAAAGCCTGAAATGTAATCTTGCGGCGAGAGTGACATCTCGTTCAGGAAGAAATCTTGTACACTCCGTCGTTAATGCACCATGGAAACTGGAATAAGCTCTGCGAAACAAGCTTGTAGACTCGAGACATACTTAAACTAGTGAGAGAAAAATAGACAGGGAGTAAGAGACAAACAGACAGTCTGACAGACAGGCAAACAGAACTAGATGCACATGCACACATACACACACATGCATACATACATACATACATACATACATACATACATACATACATACATACATACATACATACATACATACAAACATACATACGTACATACATGCATTCATACATTTATTGCAAATTAACTCGGAACTTGCAGGTCTTCTACCCGGATTATGAATTCTCATATGTACCTATATTATAGATGCATTAGATTATGTATCCACAAATTTGCACGAAAACCTAGAAATACTCAGTTTCACGGGAAAAGAGCAAAAGAAACAAACGCGGATTCTCCAAATCCAATTTATTATTGGCACAGCGCAGATTTCTATAACTTTCCAAATTTCTGCATCTGAGACTCGTATATGAATAGATGCACACACTTGGGCGTATACATTGACAGTTCAACCAACACACCAACTCAACCACATATTTACATACATACATACATACATACATACATACATACATACATACATACATACATACATACATACATACACACTGAAGTAACTGACCTATTGACACATATCTACACGTACATAATGAAACTTGAAATTTCGAACAAATTCCAATATAATGGGAATCTGCATCATCTGAATAAAATTTGTAGAAAATTTCATTTAAAAACTTCCATTTTTAAATCAAAAGCCTTGTGAGTGGATTTGGTAGACGGAAACTAAAAGAAGCCCGTCGTATATATGAGTCGGGGTTAACCACAGTAAATAAGGTACTCAATACATATCAGAGTAAATTAATTTATTTTATAGAAGGAGCTTCTACACAGGACTAGAACTGTTTCATTCAAATATATAATATATATATATATATATATATATTATATAAAAGGGCTTAGTAAAATAAATTACTTTGCCGCATACTGAACTCGTTAGAAATAGCAAGCTAAAACTTTTTATAAAACTATTTCTAACACTTAAAGAAAACCTCTCTCA
>NC_043000.1:84635256-84640256 GCF_006345805.1 Octopus sinensis
AACTAAAGACAAGGAAATCTGAGAACCTGTATTTGTTGCATACGCATTGGATTTCAAATTTTGCAATTCAACTTCAATATTTATACTTCAGCATGTTAGATCAAATGAATGATACTTGTTATGAATACCCTTTCAGCCACCACGCTTCAGTGAATTAACTACATAATAGTCGATTGGGATGTTATGACAGCGATAGCGTCACAATGCATAAAGAAACCTCCCCCCTAACTTTCCCTCCTTAATCTGGGTAATAAAACAGCATAACGTATATGAGAGAGAATTCTTGCTGTGTAGCAATACTATGTTCAAAATATGTTTAAAATATATTAATTCGAATACTCTGGGCATACCTCAATGACATATGCGCGCATATAGGCGCAGGAGTGACTGTGTAGTAAGTAGCTTGCTTACTAGCCACATGGTTCCGGGTTCAGCCCCACTGCGTGGCACCTTGAGCAAGTGTTTTCTACAATAGCCTCGGGCCGACTAAAGCCTTGTGAGTGGATTTGGTAGACGGAAACTGAAAGAAGCCCGTCGTATATATGTATATTTATATATATGTATGTATGTGTATTTATGTGTTTGTGTTTGCCCCCCCCCCAACATCGCTTGACAACCGATGGTGGTGTGTTGACGTCCCCGTAACTTAGCGGTTCGGCAAAATAGACCGATAGAATAAGTACTAGGCTTACAAAGAATAAGTCCTGCGGTCGATTTGCTCGACAAATGGCGGTGCTTCAGCATGGCCACACTCAAATTACTGAAACAAGTAAAAGAGTATATGTACATATATGTGTATATGCACACACGTGTGTGTGCGCGCTTATGTGTGTGTGTGTATGTGTGTACCTCGGAGATGAAAACTAGAGAGTTGTTGATGAACGCATTTGTATAACGTTGGTTCATCTAAACGAGATGTTTAATAAGTTAGAAGATAAGGCGCATAAGCTCAGCGGGTAGTTACTGCTATGACTTTCGATCTTCGTGAATGAAGCACTCAATAAAACTTGGCCTTATACATACCGCATTAAAAAAATATGGAAAAATTTGGCTGAGTTACATATGGGACATCTAAATGTTTCGATAATTATACGCTTTAGCAGATGCTGCTCAACTGAAAACAATTACTCGTTTAGCTAGCTAGCATCGGCAGCTATTGCAGCAGCAACAAGAACAAAATAGCAGTAACAACAACAGCAACAACGTGCCCAGAAGTAATAGTAGCAACGGCAGCGAGAGCAGCAACAACAACAGCATCACCATCAACATGTCCGGCAGTAACAGCAACAGTAGCAGCGATAGCGGTAGCTCCAGCACCAATAACGCAAGACACAAACATAGAAATATGTTGCAGTAATGGACGGCACCTTTAAGTTGCGACTAAACAACCACAGGTCCTCTTTTAGCATCCCAGTGAGACGCAGTGCTACACCTTTAGCCAACCATATATGTCATTTAAAATATGAGGGAACGTCTACATGGTTAAATGGAAGCTCTTGGAACTGCCTCAACCATACTTCAATAGGATCAGATGATGCTTTGCCGAGAAAGCAAGGATCCTAAAAAGTCAGCTTGACTCAGAGGCCTTCTTAAATTCTAAAAGTGCAATAGTAAGCCAGTCCACTCATGAGAGAAAATTTATGTTGAAGACAGGGAATTCCCTGCTTGCTGACTTGTGAATGGAAATTGTACTGATAGTTTTCGAACACAACTTGAACCGCTCAAAAGGGAGATAGTTTCATCTCAGTTAGGAGATTTCGCTTCGAAGAATTTCGTTTCAGAGTTTTTTTTTTGTTTTTGTTTTTTTACAACCTTACTAACCAAGGCTGTATTCTTGCCTCCCAGCTGCCTATATTGCTAAGAGCAACAATAGATATGAAACCAATGATAACTTTCTCGCCACCATAACCAATGCCTACATTAATATATCTATTTGTATGTATGAATTTATGTATGTATATATGTGTATGTGTGTATATATGTATATATGTATTATGTAATATATATATATATATATATATATAGAAATGTATAAATAGGCATACATATATATATATATATATACATATATATATATATATATATATATATATATATATATATATATACACACACAAATACACGCATACACACAAATATACACGCGGTCGCGCACAAACACACACACGCCATACGTACAAGCACAAACTACATACATATATATGTATTATATATATAATATATATATATAATATATATATATATATATATATATATATAATAGAAATATTAAAATAACTAAGTCTCTCTAAAAGAGAACAGCGGCAGCGTTCCCGGAAAATAATAGTTATCGCCATACTAATATGGCATTCTTATAAAAATAAGAAAAAGCTGTCCGCTTATTAGCTCCATGAGGCCATCGCCTAAGTTAGCTATTTGATACACAAACTGTATCCATATAACCTTCGAACAAGGGAGGTCAGTCGCTCCACACTACTGACCGGCAGCTACAGACGCGTTCGGGGTATCGCCCCTTTTCAATGCAGCGTAGCCAGCCAGTAGGTGTCGCTTCCGACAATCTCTGTTCGATGGTTTTATTTACCTAGTTTCGGTGGAATACATCCACTTGTTTTCAAAACAAGTGGATGTATTCCACCGAAACTAGGTAAATAAAACCATCGAACAGAGATTGTCGGAAGCGACACCTACTGGCTGGCTACGCTGCATTGAAAAGGGGCGATACCCCGAAACGCGTCTGTAGCTGCCGGTCAAGTAGTGTGGAGCGACTGACCTCCCTTGTTCGAAGGTTATATGGATACAGTTTGTGTATCAAATAGCTAACTTAAGGCGATGGCCTCATGGAGCTAATAAGCGGACAGCTTTTTTCTTATTTTTATAAGAATGCCATATTAGTATGGCGATAACTATTATTATATATATATATATATATACATATATATGACAGGCGTCTTTCAGTTTCCGTCAACCAAATTCACACAGAAGGTTTTGCTCAGACTGCAGCTATATAATAGGCAGTATTTGCTCAAGGTTCTGTGCAGTGGAACTGAACCCCGAACTAAGTGAGTGAGAACAAGACATCGTACCAGACACCCGTGCCAGTGTATTTGTAAATGTATATACATATACATAAAATAGTTTCGTCTAATGACGCAATGTAATAAATTCGTAGAATAAGCGCTCGATTTTCGTTTGCCACTAAATCTCCGCTTGAAGTACAACTAAAATAAAGGTGTATATGAAAAGATTGCTAGAAGTGGTTCACTGCAGGTAGATATATATTAGAAACAGAGAATGAACAAGTAAAACATGTGGTGTCACTTCAGAGCATTTTACTATATTTACTATAACTACTCAGCCCTATGTTTAAGTATAAATTAAATGCTCTAAAGTGATACCACATATTTTGTTTGTCCATTCTCTATTTCTAATATGTACATATATGTCCACATTCCATGTGTTTGTTTTCGTCTTTGAGACTTGTTCATTTGCTATTCGCCTCGTCCTGGATGTTATTTTGTTTGTATAATGTATAATTATTTTCTTTCTTGTTCGAATGTTCACTTTCTGTCGTACTTTGTCCTGTTTGTTTGCTCGCTATTTCCCTGCCACTTCTCGTCGCTGATGGCACCAAAGGGGACGAGTATTGTCGTTAAAGTTGGGAAATCGTTGTGATCCTTCGGACGATAACTTAAGCGGAGTAAGCGACATTTTATGCGTGCATTTTCCGTTCTGTTTTTTAACACACACACACACATACACACAGATACACACACACACGGACATGCACACACACACACACACACACACACACACACACACACACACACACACATATCTATCTATCTGTCTATCTGTGTATATATATATATATATATATACATATATATTATGATATGCTTGCTTCAACGTTTGACTGTGGTCATGCTGGGGCACCACC
Source organism: Octopus sinensis (assembly GCF_006345805.1). Classification (NCBI taxonomy): domain Eukaryota; kingdom Metazoa; phylum Mollusca; class Cephalopoda; order Octopoda; family Octopodidae; genus Octopus; species Octopus sinensis. Next base: position 84,639,194 of record NC_043000.1, read on the forward strand.
TCGAGAGATTTTAATCGAAAGAATCGACCATAGTACTAGATTGTTAAAGCCTGGTACTTATTCTGATGGTTACTTCCGCCGATCTGCTAAACACACTAACAGTGATTGTCAAGCTATGGTGGGGAACAAACACAGACACAAACGCACACACTACGCATAAAGTACATATATATATATATATATATATATATATTATATATATACAAATACATACATACATACATACATACACACTCACACACACACACACACTCATATATATATATAATCAAAATAAGCAACAAGAATATCCAAAGGTAATGCAGTACGATCGTTTCATGCGACTTCATTCAATTAAATAATTCAAGTATTACATCAGTTTTAAAACGTAGAACAATCTTCAGCTTCATATGGAATTATCTAGTGAAACCGAAAAGATTCATTTTTATACTTATTCCATTTTCCAACATCACAAAGAGCGTAAGTAGATACACAGAGAGACCAGTCACATCAACAGAAACATGGTAGTAAATGATATTTATTCATGGATACACTACTTATCACTGAATTTACTTTGTTAGTTAGATTTACTATTGGGGAGGGGGTTTGATATTATTCTATTAAGTCTAGCGGAGATAACACTAAGAATTTATCTTTCATAGATAGAGGAAGAGACAATTTAAGTGGCAGAACCATAAATCAAGCTCTCTTTGAAGAACTTCTAATACAGTTGAATGCATTTCAGCTAAAATTAGTAAGGCAAAGCTCGCGATCATAAGTTTATGAGTTCAATTCTCGGCGACGCGTTGTGTCCTTGAGCAAGACACTTTATTTCACGTTGCTTCAGTCCACTCAGCTGGCAAAAATGAGCAGTACCTGTATTTCAAAGAACCGGCCTTGTCACACTTTGTGTCACGCTGAATCTCCTTGAGAACTACGTTAAGAGTACACGTGTCTGTGGAGTGCTCAGCCACTTGAACGTTAATTTCACGAGTAAGCTGTTCCGTTGATCGTATCAGCTGGGACCCTCATCGTCGTAACCGACGGAGTGCTCCATATATATATATATATACATACATACATA
>NC_043000.1:84642756-84690256 GCF_006345805.1 Octopus sinensis
TGTCACCCATACAAACCCTGGACCCTGGAGAAGAATAGCACTGATGTGCCCACACCAGCACCAAAAGAAATGATACGCGTGTACATACATTACCCAGTTTTTTCCCTCCTGTTCCATCGGTATTATTGAGTTCGTCTGCTCATTATTCAGTTGCCCAAAGATGTTACCTATGAGTGTTCTCTGCATTTTTCTGCATTGTTCTGCTTTGTCTTCTATATGGATGTTGTGAATTCATTGTATAAAATTCCGAGTCTCCTATTTGCATGCTAGGGTTCTTTTGTGACAGCTGGTTGTATTTGATATTCTCAGTTTTTTGCTCGTAAGAAGAAATAAAGAAAACTTAGCATATGCTTCCTTAAGTACGTTGTTTAGGGACCAGATTTCTGAATGATGGAAGAACGTGTTAGAACAGTTATGCTGCTGTATCGTACAAGTATGTGGGTGTGATGTCATGTGGCTTCTGTATGTTTTGAGGCTGTGTAGGAAAGTTTTGTAGGTTTACTTTGAGTAACGAGGCTGAGAGACAGGGGGAATTGTAAATTTTGCTGATGCTTCTATTTATTTGTAGTTTAGGGGAGTAGAATAAGTTAATTTTAGTAATTGAGCTTTGTTCTTTTATTAATATTGGTGCTACATATATCCCCTTCTAGAATGTGGACTCTTGAAGGGCCTTTTCTAGAAACTTCTAGACTATAAAATATATATTTATTTCTTTTATCAAAATCCAATATCTCTGTTTCCCGTTTGATTTAGTTTGGGTTTTAGTGGGTTTTATATTATTTTAAAGCTTCCACTGGTTGTTTCCAGGAACTTTTCGACCCCGCACTACTACTACTACTACTACTACTACTACTACTACTACTACTACTACTAATTCTACTACTACTACTACTACTACTACTACTACTACTCTACTACTACTACTACTACTACTACTGTGAACTGAAATCCATGTTTCCGACATTTTATTATGCTATTAATCGGCTGAGATTTGGGAGCTATTTATTGTGAGTAGATTTTGAGAGAGGAGAAACTGGTCAAAATGTTTAATGTGATGAATGAGAAGTAAGAAACAGGGGGAGATTGATAAGATAAGAAGGATGGAAGAAGAGTTCAATGGGAAAGGATATCAGTTCAGCAAGCTGTACAACTGCAGGCATTTGTAATTGCAAAAATCGAGACAAAGTAAAAAGAGAGAAAAAGAGAGAGATATGAATGTGAGATGGTGTTTGAGAACTGTTGGTGAACGTACCACTAAAGTAGAGGTCCTTGCTTAGAATGTGGTTTGCCGTAACTCACATAACAGTAACGTGTCTATGTAGGTATGTGTGACTGTGTGTGTTTATGGTTGTGTATATTGTCAATTTGCCTGTATTGGTTGTTGTTATTTTTGTTGTTGTTATTTTTGTTGATGTTTTTGTTATTGTTATTGCTTAGAACATATTCGAACTCTTAAGAAAGCCATTCACTGTATTTTGTATAGAGAAAATTTCTCGCTGCTGACAAATAGTTGTAAATACACCGAATCAGCTCATAGCGCCTCCTAACCAGACTGTAAGATGCCTGCATTTCGGAGTGGTTATCTCCTCGTCATCCAACTTCACATGAGATATTTTATGATATTACCGTCATCATTCAATGATTGGTTGCGCTATTCAGCAGCTCGCCGTAAATAAAATGCCTCAAGCACACTCCAGCTGGTAACAAATTTCTATTTATACCAATCACTACTTGGCGCTGACCACGTATTTTACTGACGGTAAGCAACTGAAAAGTTCAACCACTCACTGAACAATGACGGGAATATCGTGAGGGACCTGTCATTCGTAATCTGTTCGTAGTGTCTGCCTTTCTAGTCTATGTAGCTGAAGAGGAGATAACCAATCCGAAATGCATGTATCACACGGTCCGGGTAGGAAGTGCAGTGAGCTGACTCAGTATATTTATACCTATTTGCCCACAGCAAGAAATTTTCACCGTGACAAAATATAGTGAATTACTTTCTTAGGAGATCGAATATGCCTCAAACATGTTTGAACTGGTAAGGAGTTTGCATTTAATTCGATGTTTCCCCCTTTTTTTAAGACAGTAGGGTGTGATTTGAAGGAGATCCTGCTACTTTTTCTAACAGGTTGAGCGACTGGTTGGAGAGCACTTCGTTTGTTATTGCGTATATATGTGTTTCAGTGTGACTGTGTGTGTATATGCGTGCATGCGTTGAGTGCGTGTGTGTTTGATTGTGTGCGCCTGTATGCATATACATGCGCCTCTGTATATATGTGTGGGTATATATGCCTGTGCTTGTGCTTGTGTGTATGCAAAATATTCAGCTCGTTCTAAGATATACGGTAAACATAAGCTAGAAGTCTTGTAAACAGTAGCGAAATAGATTGTAAACAGAAAGTGGATTTCTTTTATGTTCAGTCAGGAAAGATTAAAGCCCTAAGCTACAACATTCCCCTGTGGTGCTTCAAACATTTCAAAATATACTTCAAATTTCTATACATATATACGTGTGTGTGTGTGTGTATTAACATACAATATAGGCTTATATGTATATATATAAATGTATGTTTCTAAGTGTTGTAGACATTTACACACGCACCCGTATATTTAAATATAGTTTCATAGAGAGACAAACTGACAAACAGATAGATAGATGGATAAACAGATAGATAGACAGATAGATAGATAGATAGATAGATAGATAGATAGATAGATAGATAGATAGATAGATAGATAGATAGATAGATAGATAGATAGATAGATAGATAGATAGATAGATAGACAGATAGAGAGAGAGAGAAAGAGAGAAACAGGCAGACAGACTAACAGACAGATAGATAGATACATAGATAGATAGATAGATACATAGATAGATAAAGATATACACACGTGTATATATGTGTATGTATATGTATGTATGTATCTATCTATCTATCTATATATATATATATTATAATATATATATATATATATTAATATATATATATATATATATATATATATTATATATCAGAGGCGACTCCAGGTCATCAGCATCACTCGGGCTTATCACAGGTTTCGCGAAAAGACACATGCCTGTGGGGAAAATACTTTGAAAGTAAGGTACCTTTGAAATGTGAATACAACGGACGAGCTGACATAAACACACTCCAACCCCGTCACCCTTAGCAGAGTATCCTTGTCGTTATACTGGAGTATCGCCCCCAAATAAGATTACTATGTTGTTCTGGTTTATATAATTATTATTTTTCATTTGACTCACTATTCGAAGCAAAACGTTGCATTATGTTATTTTCTTTCCAAGAATCAGTAGAAGTAATCGCATACAATATAGACATCGCTATGAACGGTGTTTGGAATGTTTTTTGTCAATACCACAATTCCTCTAGTAAACATTCGAAGCCGTATGTTTAGCTTTCTATGTCTGCAAAACGTGGAACACTTTATTCTGCTGAAATGATTCGAATGATCAAATCTATCGTTTTTAATGCCTATAATGTACATACATGCTCATACATATATCCATATATATATATATATATATATATATATATATATATATATATATATATATATATATATATATACGATTATAGATAACAATATATAAAGAACAATATATACATAGATAACAATAATATATATATATATATATATATATATATATATATGTATGTATGTATGTATGTATTTATATATGTATGTATGTACATATATGTGTGTATATATATATATATATATATATATATACATACATATATATATGCAAACACACACATATATATACACATATATATACATATATATACATATATATATATATATATATATATATATATATTATATATATATATGTATGTATGTATGTATGTATGTATGTATGTATGTATGTATGCATGTACACATACACAGGGTGTTCGAGCTAAATCTTTTTGCATAAAAGGAAAAGAAACATTATTGTATCCAAAAATAAATGTATTCTAGAGAATCGAAAATTGTCAACTAGGTTATGGCCAGGAGATAACAGTTTACTCAAAGTAGCCGCTTTCATCTTCCACCATGGATTCAAGACGACTCAGGAACCGGGAGCATTCGTTCCTCTCAGTATTCCTCGGAAGATCGAGCACATCCCTGATCTCGACCACCTGCTTACCCTTGGCGTTGCAGACAGAAAGGTTGATGCTTTTATTTTTAATTACGTCCCACACAGGTATGGAAATGAGCCTAATCCTGCTGCCACATATGGCCTTCCAGCAGCAACCATATCTAGCCAGGGATTGCTCACAGTCTCCAGCAGCTTCAAATACCTGTCTAAATTGAGCCTAAGGCCCTGATCAATGATGTGGGGTAGTATGACGTGCCTTTCAGAGGGGACATAGCCAAAGACCGTCAGTGTTTGGTGTAACTTGGTTTTTATGATGTCTATGTCAAGTCTTACAGCCGTTACAGTGTTCACACAGTATTAAGCAGCAGTCATGATATCAACATTTTGATACCCGACGCAAATCATGATACAGGTTCCAGTATCTAGATGGCTTCTCGTCCTCCATATCAGCTAACTTTTTGTCAACTATAACTATTATCTTAATGCTCTCCAAAGCCGTTCACTGTTCACCAATACATCAAGTTGTTCCTGAAAAAAAAGGAGAAATATGACAAACTCCATTTAATGAACATCTGAACACATGCGCAAAAATCAAATTTCCAAAATTCTTGTCTTCTCACATGTGCAGACAATACTCCACGGCAAGCAGGGATTATTAAGGAAAGTTCGTTTATTAAAAAATACAAGCCACTGCTGAACAGTAATGCACAATTCTCCTTTTCCTATTAACTAACTATTGTAGAATGTCTACTTGAGCTCGTTCTTAAGAAAACCAAAATTCATGTAGCAGCTATCATCTATCTTATTTACTTCACGCTTCTTTATCTTACTTATCCCACACTTTGTTAACCAAAATCGATGTCCAACAGAAGGGAACTAGCACAAATTGACAACTTTATTCTTCGACGGAATAATAAACAATCACTATCTATAACAATTTTATCTCTCTTTTCAAACTATCATACGACATATTCAATGTAGAAAAGCTTTTATGCGACCTTCTCATGCGACTGCCACATGAGCTTATTAAATGAACAATTGACCAATCATTACGTTAAAGTAAAGCATTCTGAGCCACATTCCCTCTTTAAAACCAAGCCATTCATATATATATATATATATATATATATATATATATATATATATATATATATATATATATATATATTGGGTTGTCTAGAAAGTTCGTGCCGATTTTTAAAGGAAAGAAAAAGATCAATAAATATTTGCCATTACATTTTTAATCAACCAAATATGAACCATTTTGTTGCACAATGAATCTCCATCTTTCCTTTAACTTGAAAATACCCCCTTATCAGAATTGAGGTGGTATCATGGCAAAGAATTAATCAAGGTATATTTTTACGTCATCCAAGGAATTGAAATTTTTACCATTAAGACTATTCTGCAGAGACCTGAATAAGTGGAAATCCGAAGGAGCAATATCTGGTGAATATAGAGAGTGGGGTAACACATCCCAGCCAAGCTGCAGCAATTTTCAAGTGCCGAAAATGAACTTTCTTATCTTCAATTTAAAAGGGTTACAAAATTAACACAGGTTATAAGCACATAAACCTTCTTCCACGAAAAGATAGCTTAAACTGTGCTTTAAATGGAGGTGGAGTCAAATCCTATTTTATGAACTCAGCCATGTTCTAAAATAAGTCGAAAAGTAAGCTACTATAAATCGGCACGAACTTTCCGGACAACCCAACATATATATATGTATATATATATATATATATATATATGAGTTATATGCATATGTGTATATATGCACATGTGTGTGTGTGTACATATGAGTGTGGATGCATGTATAAGTTTATGAAGGCTTGTATGTATGCGCGTATATACACATACGCAAACACAAACTTCCAAATATACAGGCGCATACGTATTATACATTTATTTTCTTGTTTGTTTTACAAGAAACTGACATGTGTAAAGTCAGAAATCTGTACTTCGTTATTCCTTAGATTTGTTACCCTGTGTTGTCTACAATAAAGAGATTTATCTTGTTTCTTCTTTTCTCAACACTAATGAACAAGACAGTAACTGGGGACACTAAAATCTAATCCGATTAGCTTTCACAAGTAATCACATATATACGTCACTGAAAACAAACGATAAATATAGAACAACATTTTACCTAAGACATCCCTGTTTATTAAATTACAGAAAATTATCTCAAAGACGCAAAGGCTAGACGTAATTTTAGAGACATATGGCTTTCATTTCTTGAAAGTCAAGCGACCACATAAAGGTTACTTCCTATATAATTTTAGCACCTGATAAAATGAATTTTGTAAAAATACGTCTTTCTTTCATTCCATAAAAATAAAACGACTTTTCTATTACGGGATATAAACAAGTGTGAAACAAAGCTTTAGTCCAAGAAGTTGACCAATCAGTCATTTTGAAAGCAGAAATAAAGCAGCGAGCTGGCAAAATCGTTACACGATGGATTAAGTGCTTAGCAACATTTCGTCTGTCTATACGTTCTAAGTTCAAACTCTACGGAGGTCGACTTTGCTTTTCCTCCTTTTTCGCTCGATAAAAAATTAACTATTTCGGCACTGAAGACTATACCACTTCCCACGAAATTTCAAGCACCGTCTCTATAGTAGTATAAAATGAGTTATGAATTCAGATGTGATTTACTGAACATTTAAGCCATGAAAAAGCTAAAAGCCATTATTATTTAAGTCTTTTATGACCCCCATGAGAAACCTCAAGATAAATTCACACTTCAAATTACATTCACACTTAAATTATCTTTTCCATTTATTTTTATTAAAGTGTTATGTTTTCTTTGCTATATTCTTTTGTTTTTTATTTTCCTTTTCTACCTTTCTCTTTTAATTTTCACAGTTCATATATTGATAATAAAACCATAATAAAGTTTTATGGCAGCTCTAACTACATCTAGATTACATAAGAATACCTGGAAGTGTGATAAACGAGTTTCAATGGACCAAGTCGATGGGGTGACAGAATGAACTATGAAATTAGTGATGATTTCCATTTTGTCACAGGTATTATGTCCAGTCCAGGGCTAACAGCAATAAAGAAATACCAGCAGTGAGTAGTGGCAAATGTAATGACCAGCGAAAGCATTGCTGGCTGCGTCGTGTTCAATTCAGATCCAGCCCACCTCATAAAATCGACACAAATTTCATCGCATGATGACAACCTCAATGAGTAGAAAACAACATCGTTATCTTTTACCTTAAAACTTGTCACAGTTATGGACTGCCGCTATGCTGGGGCACAGCTTTGAAGGGTTTTTGTTGAAAGTATCGATTCTGGTACATATTTTTTAAAGTCTAGTAAGAGCTTACGATCGTGAGGTTGTGAGCTCGAATCCCGGACCGGGCTGTGTGTTGTGTTCTTGAGCAAGACACTTTATTTCACGTTACTCCAGTTCACTCAGATGTAGAAATGAGTTGCGACGTCACAGGTGCCAAGCTGTATCGGCCCTAGCCTTTCCTTTGGATAACACAGGTGGCGTGGAGAAGGGAGGCCGGTATGCATGGGCGACTGCTGGTGTTCCATAAGCAACCTTGCCCGGACTTGTGCCTGGGAAGGTAACTTTCTAGGTGCAATCCCATGGTCAGTGCCGTGACCGAAGGGGGTTTCAGACTCAGGGTAAGTTATTCTTTCTCAAGGGAAATAACGCAGTTTAACTGGCTTTCATGGATATATCTACTTTAAGTACGATATACAGATTCCTATTTTGAACTAATACTGCTCCTTTGTTAAACTCGAATTTGTATTCAGCCAGCCGACTAATTGCGAAATCAGTCATATTTCAGTCACTGATTTACTACTATTTCAGTAGCGGACGGTTTCCTCGTAGCATGCGCTGAACCACTTTCATACAATACGCCTCAGAAAACTTCTCGGCATAAAGAGGCAAGACAGGATCCCAGACACCGAGGTACTAATACGTGCTAACCTGCCCAGCATCCATACCATCTTGATGCAGTCTCAGTTTTCTGTGTTTTTTAATACCACATGTCTATAAGAGATTCTTTCTCGAGACAAATACCACAGTTTAACAAACCTTCATCGATATATATACTTGAAGTATGACAGGCTGCTTTTCTGAAATAATGCTCCTTCCAGCGCTAATAATGAAGTTTTATAATATATTAGAGTTTATTAGTAGTCGCGAAATTTCCTTTCACTTCCGTTTTCTCCTATTATAATTTATTGCTTTATAATTAATGTTGATGCCACGTCTCAATTAGTCACTAAATAAACAATGTCAAGGAATATTTATTTCTTTTCTTGTATTTTTATCGTTGAAACACTCTTTAATCTAAATGAGTTTATGGTTGCCCTTGCACTATTTTCGGAAACGAGAGAAAGAGTAGAAACAAAATTATATTTTGTTGTTTGGGAGATTTTTTCGAGAGAATCTAAGAAAATGGGGCATTCAAGCTTCAATGCATTTCAAGATAAGACATGGGAGTATAAGGATATGACTTAAAATGGAGGTTTCTGTGCACCTACATACTTATTTGTGTATTTGTGTGTGTCTGTATATGCGTGTGCGTGCGCATGTGTGTAGTCGCTTATATGGTTATATAGATATTAGTATACATAGAGCTTACACACCTGTATAAACATTTTCATCTATGCGTAAGGTTTTAGTCACAAATATGAGAGCAAGAATGTGCGTGATTTGTGTGTGAGAGAGACGTACAGATAGACAGATAGACAGAAAGCGAGATAGAGAGAATAAGAGGAGGCGGAGAAGGCGAAGGGAGAGAGAGAAGGAGATGGGTCTGTGAAACTATTTGGGGAGAAGGAACGACAAAGATTAAAAATTTAACAATGGTATACTATTTGAATAGGTTACTCAGAAGAATAACATAATTTTTATGTAAATGTTAAATCATAGATTTATATGTACAAATTCAACAAACACCAGCAGTGTGGATATCGTGCACCCAATAACACAGACAACGTGAGGAGACGGTAGGTCCCTGGATCAGAGGTAGGTGTGTGATGACGAACGACTCCATCAGAATCGTCCAGTGACAGCCTTCATTTCGGACGGTCTATGATATCTGTATATGGTGCAACAGTGATACTCCCAGATATTAAGAGTCTCACTGAACTTTTGTAATGGGTTCCTTATTATTGGAGGCTGAAGTATCTTACATCCAGCCGTAGAAAGACAGACAGACAGACAGACAGACAGATAGATAGATAGATAGATAGATAGATAGATAGATAGATAGATAGATAGATAGATAGATAGATAGATAGATAGATAGATAGATAGATAGATAGATAGATGTTGTTGCTACTGTTGCTGCTGTTGTTGTTGCTGTTGCTGCTTTGTTTGTTTGTTTGTTTGTTGAGCGAAGCCGTCTTCGTCCCAGAGCTTGCAAGATCGCGCCTCAGGATTGTCTGTAGTGGGAGAAGTCCGAAACGTGGTCCTTTGCTATTCGTAAGACCCGCAGAAGAGAAAGCAGGTCAACCCCCTACATCGAGAGCATCGACGGATGGATGAATGCGCATCCAGGCTCAGCGGTTGCATAGGAAGTCGGGGACAAGAAACAGGAACAAAGAGTGAGAGAAAGTTGGAGCGACCACCTCCTGCCGGAGCCTCGTGGAGCTTTAGGTATTTTCGCTCAATAAATACACACAACGCCCGGTCTGGGAATCGAAACCGCGATCCTCCGACCGCGAGTCCGCTGCCCTAACCACTGGGCCATTGCCCAAACTACGACTTAACAACCGCTAGTGGTTTGTTTACGTGCCCGTAACTTAGCGGTTCAGTTATGAGATAGATAGATAGATAGATAGATAGATAGATAGATAGATAGATAGATAGATAGATAGATAGATAGATAGATAGATAGATAGAATGGGAGAGAGAAAGAGGGAGAGATAGGGAAAAAGAGAGTTAGAGGGGGATAGAGAGATGAATCCGGGCTCTGCTTCTGCTTACGATCTATATATATGTGATCGCTAGTACACACCTTTCCATTTTCCTTTTTACTGGTCGGGATATGCCGCAGCTATTCGGTGCCGAGGAATTCTACGACGAATGGAGGATGATGGTTCTAAAAATAGTTACCATGACTAGCAGAAACATACCATAGAGTTGCAAATCCTTCACAAGTTTGAACATGGCACCGAAGCAGTTAAATTCCCTTCACTTACATCTTACCGTCTTAAAAAACGAAGTACACATTAGATAGAGGTGTCCTAAATATACAACAGAGATAGAACAGCCATCGTCATGCATTCCTGTTTTATGATGAATAACCCAGGAGAAGACAACTTCAACATTCCTCTTTTAATTTCCACGCTCCCATCATTTAAGATCAGAGTAAATAAAGTATAAATTAAAATAGATATGGATTATACTGGAGCCTCTTTCATGAGTATGTCTAAGGGCAATCTAAAGCATTCAACAGTTATAGATAATTTTACACGTGTTTAGATAAGAACTATTCACTTTAGCACGTAACCTCAATTTTCCTGTGTGATCAGGATATGATCAGAGGTCCTGATAAACGTTGTCATGGCATTAAAGCTCCGACTGTCGAAATATGGGAAGGGGATGCACAGCTACTTTGGAAGATCATTTCTAATTTAGGATACGATGTGACGTGTAAATAGCATTAGCTTTCTTTTTTAACTTTATATTGAAAATTCTGTCAAGCTTGACTTTGCCTTTCACAATCCAGATACGAGAATATAAACACCAGTTCTTATTGTTTAAGCCATTTCAACTTTGATTTAACAAAACTGCACTCAAAAGTCCTTCACCCGTGACCATTTCGTCTTATTATATACCAGGGAATGCATTGTCCAATGTGTCCTTTCTTCTTAAGAGAAAAGATTGGTATTTGAGGAAAATTTAGCTGGTTTTTCCATCAGGTAGTGCTATCACCTACAGACTCCCCTATCGCTAAATATCTCAGGGGTTTACATACCAATTTGAAGAAATGGTACAAGTAGAATAGTACCACAGAAAATTCCTTCTCGTGCTTACTGATGATGTTCTAAGTTTAACATTTAAATTCTATTAGAATTTTGTACTCGGAATCTAATTGAAACTTCCAACAGGCATTGGTGTAGCTAGAGTGTGTGCCGCCTGGAGCGGCCAATTATATTGCTGCCCTCGGACCCCAACAAAATACATATTGCCTACAGCAGATCCAAAAGTAATGACACTCCCACAACATTGCCGCCCTCTTCGCCTCGCTCTAGCTACGCTAGTGCCAAGAGATGAACATTTCCTCAAAGTATGGAATATCTTGATTTCTAAACATTTGATAATGAATGTCCAAAAGGCTATTTTCATTCATTTAATAATGAAGCAAAACAAAAAAAAAACTCGTTGGTCGTTTTCCCTCAACAACTATATCGGGTCCAGCCCTCAGGCCTTGCATCAATCACTATACCCAGAACTGTCTCAGCATTAAAGGCCCCCGGCAAATCATTACACCGGACCCTATGGTATTTATTTATTGACAGCAAGCCAGAGCATAGACAGGTTAGAATTGGGCCCCTAGACTCGTGAGGATTTAGTCCATCTTCTCCAGAATGTCGCTCTTTTGGAACTCCCCTTAAGCAACCTACAAAATGAAACAGTTCAAGCGGTATATTAACCCGTTAACCTCATCGGCCCCACTGGAATGTGAGGGTCAGGTGGAAAGGGCATGGACACAGTTCTTTCTGACAAGACCGATAAAAAACAGAAATAAGTAGAGTAAAAAGATCACTGAAATATTGCCACTGCACATTAACTTCTCTGATAGACAGGAATTATACCAGTAATATACTAAGGATACACCTCACCTTGGTGCTTTTTACATACGAGTAAAGCTTATGTTCAATTATTGGCATTCAGAAATATCCCTGAATAGTTGATTGATCCTCTTTTACTTTGAAGTGAGTGGTGGGGGAGATGAGAAAGTTATAACCTTTAAAACCTAATTCCATTAGCAATGCAAATGGACTGGACTAGCTTCCATCTGAGACCCACCTCACTGTGTTACATACATGCATCTATACATACATACATACATACATACATACATACATACATACATACAACATACATACATATATACACACACATACACACACACATACATATATATATACATACATACATACATACATACATATTGATGTCTGTATATGTATATATAGGTATATATATATATATATATATGTGGTGTGTGTGTGTGTGTGTGTGTGAGAGAGAGTGTGTGTGTGTGTGAGTAGACGTATATATCTATCTAATATACGTATATCTATTTATATGTATATACGTATATATCCATCTATTTTATACGTATATGTGTGTATATATATATATATATACACGTAGATATATATGTTTAGTTATAGTGTGTATGTGTGTATGTATGAATGTACATATTTTAATGTATTTGCATCAAATTATATATGTATATGCATGTGTGTGTTTGTGTGTGTATGCTAATGTACTTTTATTATCTGATTTTTATGGATATGCGCCAGTAGTAAAGTCAGTACGTATGTGTATGTATGTGTGTGTGCATGTGCTTATGCGTAGTGTGTGTGTGTGTGTGCGCGCGCGCTGGTAAGTGCGTACATGTTTGCGTTTATCTGTGAGTGTTTGATATGTTTATTTGCATGTGAATGTATGTGTATGTGAACGTGTTTGTATATGTGTGTGCGTATTCTTACCTTAGAGAGTACTTTAGCGCGAGGCCTTCAGTTGTTATACTGTATTATCTCTCAGTTTTTAAAGCAATGTTAGTTTTATTATGCCTAAATTATTATTAATTTCCTTCTTGTAGCCATAAATTCCATTTTATGTCCATCCATAAACTCCCAAATTGATTTATGAATCTTTATGGTTGCCAAGGTGGAACCTTTACATAGGAAAAATGTATTCTATCCTAGTATATAGTCGCCGTCGTTCGTAATGTAGAAACTATAACAATAGCAGCGGCTATGCTCAAATATACAAGTCTTTGCTTTTTTTTATTTTTTTTTTTGCTTTTTTGCTTTTTTTGCTTTTTTCGTTTTTGTTGTTGTTGTTGTTTTTACTTGTTGACAACTCTCACACGCAATATTTTCCAGGACGGAAAAAACAGAAAGCATTTGGAGAAGAAAAAATATTTGCATAGCATTAACAGGTGTTGTTCCTGGAAAAATGTAGTACTATGGAATCTAGAAGATACTGCAACCGGAGATGAGACAGTATTGCTGTTGCAATTATGATGAAGATAATGCTGTTGCTGTCGTTGCTGCTGCTGCTACTGCTGTTACTGCTGTTGCTGCTGCTGCTGCTGCTGCTGCCGCTGCTGATCATGATGATGATGATGATGATGATGAAAGTAATATAAGGAAAAATAATTCTCCTTTATATTAAAGAGAAAGTGTAAGTCTCGACAGGTATTTATTTTAGGGACCTCGAAAGAATGAAAGGTAAGTTTGACCACAACGAGATTTGAACTCAGGATGTGAAAGAGGAAGAAGAAATGCCGCTAACCATTCTGCGGGCTCATAATATAATGATGGTTTCACAGCTTGACACAGGGCCAGCAGTGTCTTAGGGAAGAGTAGAATCGTATATGTACTTGACTGGTACCTTTTTTATCAATCACAATACTGGTAGTATTTTATCGAAAACAAAGACTTCCACAGAATTTGAACTCAGGACGTAAAGACGAACCAAATGCTGCTGAGCATTTTATCCAGCTCTCCGCCTTAATAGTGACGATAATAATCTCTTCTACCATAGGCACGACGCCTGAAATTTCGGAAGAGGAGCTAGTCGATTATATCTACTCCAGTGCTTCCACCGAGGTCGACTTTGCCTTTCATCCTTTCGGGGTCGATAAATAAAGTACCAGTTTCGCACTGGGGTCGATGTAATCGGCTTAATCCCTTTGTCTGTCCTTGTTTGTCCCCTCTATGTTTAGCCCCTTGTGGGCAGTAAAGAAATATATATCTATTCCAGTGTTCAATTGCTACCTATTTCATTGGCACCGAAAGAACGAAAAGTAAAGTCGGCCTCAGCAGAATTTGAACTCAGAACGTAAAGACAGAAATGCAGCTAAGCATTTTCCCGGGCGTGCTAACGATTCTGCCAGTTCGACACCTTAATAATAATAATAATAATAATAATAATAATAATAATAATAATAATAATAATATAATAATAATAATAATAATAATAATAATAATCCTTTCTGCACAAGGCCTTGAATTTTGGTGGGAGCGGGCTACACGGTTACGTCGACCCCAGTGCGTAACTGGTACTTATTTTATCAACACCGAAAGGACAAAAGACAAAGTCGACCTCGGCAGAATTTGAACTAAGAACGTAACAACGGAAGAAATACTGCTAAGCATTTTGCCCGGTGTGGTAACGATTTTGCCAACTCGCCACCTTAATAATAATAACAACAATAATAACAATAATAATAATAATACTTTCTACTGGAAGCACGAGGCCTCAAATTTGAGAGAAGGGATTAAGTTGATTACATCGTGACTAGTACTAATTTTATCGACCCCGAAAAGATTAAAAGCAAAGTCAACTTCGGCGGAATTTGAATTCAGAACGTAACGGCAGACGAAATACCACTAAGCATAACGCCCGGCAGGCTAACAATTCTGCCAGCTCGCTGTCTTAATAATAATAATAATAATAATAATAATAATAATAATAATAATAATAATAATAATAAATGCCCTGATGCAGTACCAGGCAGTGGCTCTCATGGCTTCTGATCTTAACTGATTGGAAGTGTTATCATGTACATTGTTTTGTCTTGGTATAAAAGATGGGCTACAGCAAATATTCTGCTCAATACCACAGATTTACTTGTCAGTTGTTTGACCTTAACCAGTTGAGCATGTCCATTGGTGGCTGACGATACGTGCATCACTTATTACGAGCAGAAGTAGTGAGGGAGCATCATAGCCATGTGTTGAGGGGAATTCTTTGAGATTTGGATAATTGACCTTTGGAAACATAGGTGTTTCGTTCAGCATCTTTAAGTAACTCTTATCCAGGGACCTTTTGAGTGGGAAGGGCTACTCGACCTTGAGAAAATTCTAACTGGGTCTCCACCTGCAAGGTCATGCGCTGTTTATTTTCATATGAGATCACCATGTCGCGCACATATGGTTGTGATTTATGTGCTTGGTGTACCCTTATCAGACGGGTATTCATGATAGGTATACTGGGCTTCGTATATTTTACCTCAGTGTCATTTTGAAGCATCCACTGCTCTCTCACTCATTAATAATAATAATAATAATAATAATAATAATAATAATAATAACAACAACAACAATAATAATAATAATAATAATAATAATAATAATAATAATAATAATAATAATAATAATAATAATAATAACAACAACAACAATCTTTTCTACTCTAGGCACAAGGCCCGAAATCTTTTTAGGGAGGGGACCAGTCGATTAGATCGACCCCAGTACGCAATTGGTATTTAATTTATCGACCTCGAAAGGATGAAAGGCAAAGTCGACCTCGACGCAGTTTGAACTCAGAACGTAAAGACAGACGAAATACCTATTTCTTTACTGCCCACAAGGGGCTACAAACAGAGGGGACAAATAAGGACAGACAAACGGATTATGCCAATTATATCAACCCCAGTGCGTGACTGGTACTTATTTAATCGACCCTGAAAGGATGAAAGGCAAAGTCGACCTCGGCGGAATTTGAACTCAGAACGTAACGGCAGATGAAATACGGCTACGCATTTCGCCCGGCGAGCTAACATTACTGCCAGCTCGCCGCCTTAACAATAATAATATTTACATAGCTTATTGTAGGACCTGTGCTGTAAGTAGAAACCCTTCCTCTCTTCAGTCCACTATTTCGTCGTGGCGATGGCAGTTGTGACACTGAGGGCAATTTCATTTGCTTCAACTTAGATAATTCCTAGCGCTACAATCCTCAACTTCTTTTGTTTTGTTTGTTTTGGTTTTTGTTTTGTCTGTTTTTGTTTTTGTTTTTTTTTTTTTTTTTTGTTTTTTGTTTCTTCGTAATATACAATGTAGTATTCTGCGTCTAGTTAAACAGGGCAGCGTAGATTCTCGAACATCATAGATTTGTTGCCTGAGGAGGTTTAGAGCAACATTTCAACAAAAATATCCATCAATTATACACTGTCCAGTTGCCTATACCAGTAAATTGTTACTTTTGTGGATCATATTACTGCTAAATGGACTGGACTATTGTGAACTGGACTTTGGAAAATGAAGTGATTTTGAAAGATACAACGGCCAGTGTAAATGAGATGAGTCAAACAATAGAAATCTTGGCTCAGTGATATTGACTCTGTGATATTCTCTGTTATATATGTGATGGTTTTAATATAATACATGAGTATAAGGGGGCGAACTGGCTGAATCGCTAGCACGTCGTCTGTCTTCACGTTCTGAATTCAAATTCCAACGAAATCGACTTTGCTTTTCCTCCTTTCGGGTTGAGCACTGGGGTCGATGTAATCGACTTATCCTCTCCCTTGAAATTGCTGGCCTTGTACCAAAATTTGAAAGCAATATAATACATGAATATAGTGACTGTTGTATGGCTTGATCAATGTAATGTAGATTGACAGACCAAAGTAGACTGACAGACTAAAGAGTATTAAGTTTCTTTAGTCTATAATCTGATTTAAACCATACCAATTGCCCTTTCCTTTCACTCCTGTAGGGACAATAAAAAGTATCAGTAACACACTGAGGTAAATGAATAAATCAACAACATGTTTTTACGCTCACTTTGTGTTTAGTCCTAATAAATCATTATTGTGTGCGATGTTACAAGTCACAATATTTTATAACAAAAAATATGTTAGTCTATCGTGAAACAAAGACAAGTTAGTATGTATATTATCTAAATACGTTATCTGAGATAATATCATTTGTACGTATATTGTAACCAAAGCCAATGATGGATAGCTTGTAATATCGATGCAGTACGTTAGCTGGCTGGCATGAGATGAATATTCGATACCGTCTTTTCACTAAATATTGATTTTGCTTTGACCCAGACGTCCTTTGAAGGTTGCCAATAATGGTGAACATAGGATGTGGTCAGCATCATTAATGAAACTACGAGGGGGGTGCTGAAAAGTTCCTGGCTTTAAGGGTGTCACGAAAGGCCTGGTTGGAGGCGAAACCTTCCGAGGGCTTAGAAAAACTTAAGGACTGTTACAATAAGTCTGTAAATATGAAAGGGGAATATGTTGAATAGAATCATAATTAACTGATCCTTCTGTATTTTTTCGACGACAAACAGTATTAATAAGGATAATTATTATAATAGTAATTATTATAATAGTAGTGAATTGTCACAGAAGAAAATAATACTAATAATATTGATGTTTTTTTCTTTATTAACTGCAACGTCCCATAGAAATATAAAAATACCGACCAACGTTAAAGTGGGGCTAACAAACATGTGTAGGGTGGATCATTGAAAAAGGGTAGATAAATTCGATCCCTGTGGGATTTGCACTCAGAAGGTAAAGGAATATAACTAAATAGCATAATATATTAAGTCAACCACTATGTCGATTTAACCAAGTCACTTTCTTTTGTGGGAACGGAAGAACAATAGGAATTCTATCAAACGCTGAGTTCAGACTCATTGGGTAATCGTACTTCTGGCTAAACATGTATTCACCATACCCAATAAATATGCCACGTTTCATAAACTCGATAAACATGCCGCATTCGGTGCACTCAATCAGCATGTCATACACTATACTCTGTGAACACATCACATTCTATTTACCTTATAATTAATAAACTACAGTCGTACCTGTGTAGTAAGAAGTTTACTTCCCAACTACATGGTTCCAGGTTCAGTCCCACTGCATGGCACCTTAGGCAAATGTCTTCTACTATAGCCTCGGGCTGACCAAAGCCTTGTGGGTGAATTGGTAGATGGAAACTGAAAGAAGCCCATCGTATACATGCATACATACTAATACATACATACATACATACATACTATATCTATATATATATTATATATATATTATATTATATATATATATATTATATATTATATAATATATATATTATAACATTTATTTATTTATGTGTTTTGCAAGATTTTGATGTGAAATCGTGTGCTGAAACAGAGATTGGTGATATTAGGAATGGTCATTTGCAGTTTAGCTAATACAGTGTGACGAAAGAACTCGGAGAAATAAGATTTAAGATTAATATAAAGATAAATAACGCTGAAGCAACGAACACCAAATATATAGTGCGATGTGTGTTTTATGGGCTAAATGGCAAAATGACCATTCCTAATACAATACATATATATATATATAATTATATATATATATATATTATATATATATATATTGAATATATATATATATATATATATATATATATATACTATATAATATATATATACATAAATATTTAATATAAATATATATATATATATATATAAAATATTATTGAGACAAAACCACTATTTTGCAAAACAAACAAGGAAAGACTTAATCAATACATAAAATTTAATAAATAGTCAAAAAAACCGCCACTACAATCGTTTCTTGTCTTGATCGACAATCTTCAGGTGGACTTCCAATCTAAAAAATCAAAATTTTAAAATATAAAAATAATACTTTTAAATAATTAAAGTATAAATGAAAAAATATAAGTATATAATCCATATATAACCTATATATAATCCATATCGAAAATATAGACTAATTACCACGAATTCCCTAAAAAAACCATGATAAAACAAAACTCTTAAAAACATATAACGATAAAATCTCCCTTTGCTAAACTCTATAACAAACCTATAAAGTAAAACCCCTAACCTAAACATTCACACACAAATACACACACGTAAACCACAGACTCACGACTTATACACATACCTATACTAACTTATAAACCTCAATATACACCAAAACCCACTCCCTCCCCACACAGACAAATTAACACATACATCCCAAAACCTAAATAACAAAACCCATACACATTCACACACAAAAACACACTCACACGCAAAACACTCACACACAAAAGATACATATACTCCCTCACATATACGCCTATACATACTCACTAAACTCGACATATACAACAATACTTACACACCCACAAAAACATTATATACATTTATGAGCTTTAACTCACCTTAGCATCTCTAACAAACAACTTGCAGTAACCCAATCCCATTCTCTATGCCTACCTCACTACTACACTATTCCATTCACATTCCAAGCAACGCTAGTCCTAGTCCACCACCCGGTTATTCACGTGGCAAAACGAACACCACTCAAAAATTATGAATGAAACAATGTAAAAAATAACCAACACCTAAAATAGACAAAATACCACGAATTACCTAAAAAAAACCATGATAAACCAAAACTCATAAAAGCATATAACGATAAAATCTCCCTTTGCTAAACCCTATAACAAACTTATATAGCAATCCCCCTAACCTAAACATTCACACACAAAAAACCCACACGTAAACCACAGACCCAAGACTTATACACAAACCTATACTAACTTATAAACCTCAATATACACCAAAAACCACTCCCTCCCCACACAGACAAATTAACACATACATCCCAAATCCTAAATAACAAACCCAAATACACATTCACACACAAACACACACACACGCAAAACACACACACACAACAGATACATATGCTCCCTCACATATACGCATATACATACTCACTAAAACTCGATATATACAACAATATTTACACCCACACTCATACAGATAATAAATTAATTATACAATTAAAAACTCACAACCAATCTCATACATAAACACTCTTATGAAAACAACAATAAATACATCGTAATTAACCAGAATATCAAAAATAACATTATGACATAAGGATAAATCAAATACATACTTACAATTCAGTTACAAATTATGAAGTGAAATTAGATTTTTAGCCGTTAAAAAACCAAACAAAATTACGTTACCATGGAAATAACTAATGTAAAAAAAGAATACGCGCCATAGAAAGTAAACGTCATTCATAGTATGAATGGAGAAATATAATAAATGGAACTAAAAACTATTTCCACGTAGCAAACCAACGCTACTTAAAAAAATTTATTATGAATGGATTCTTTAAAAACTATCATGAAAAATCAATTATATACATTATGAGCTTTAGCTCACCCTAGCAACTCTAACAAACAACTTACAGTAACCCATACTCAATGCCTACCTCATTACCACCCTAATCCATTCACAATTCCAAGCAACACTAGTCCACCACCCGGTTACAATTCCCAACTCTACCCATTCATTCACAATTTCAACGACGTTCCCTTCAACAACTCTACATATAAGCCTCAACATATACACCGGAGATACACTTACACATCCGTGCGGATGGGTGAGAGTATACATTAAGTGTAGTGATGGGGCTCCCATTTCTAAACACATTTGTACCTGTGTGGTAGTCTCCATGTGTATATTCACGCACGGGTATAAATGCAGGGGGTACACGCTCACTTCATTTACGTGTACCCCCTCACATGTACATATGCATACTATTTTGGCTCGATATATGCAACAATGTAATCGCGCCCGTGTGTGTGAGCATTCACTGGTTGTGCAATTCACCCATCTGGGTGTGAGTGGGTGTAAACTTATCACTGTGGAGGTCGAGCTTGATACGTATATATTAGTGTGTATTAGGGGTTGTACGTACTAATTATGTTCATGTGCTTCACGCACTTGCGTCCATGTATGGAAGAATATATTGGGATTACTATGTAGGTGTAAATAGGGTATGGGGGAGTTTTGTCATTGTATGGGTGTGGGTTTCATTGTGATGGTGGTTAGTTGGTGATTATTAGTATGTTCTGTATATTAGGGCTAGTATGTATTATTCAAGTGTGTATAATTTATACATATAATTGGTGTGAATGGGATTACTCCCTTTTTTTTTTTTTTTTTTTTTTTTTTATTATTTTTAGGGGATGTATGTGTTTATTTATCCATGTGGGGCTGGAGTGGCCGTTAGGTGCATATGCTGAGGCTCACATGCAAACCCAAGTACAACGAATGAAGTGGGCACTTATAATTGTTATGGGTGTGTACTTTATTATAAAAGACAATACCCAAATAAAATCTGTCAATTCAACATACAAATAAAAAACAAAAAACAAAGGGATCTTAAACATTCACACATACATACAAAACTCAATAAAAACACCACTAAATAACACCCAAAAACATATAAATATATCCAAAATACATATAACAAATGCAAAATAAAATACATAATAAAATAAAATAAATAAAAATAAAAATAAAAAAATAAAAAATCTAATATAAATTATTAAAGTTTTAACGTACCATAAACTGCTAAATTAATATACATTAAAAATGAACTAATTAAAACAAAACAAGAAATATCAATAAAGACTAACTATAATTAAATCCTAGACAACATAACCAAAAATATATCATCTAAACTAATTTAAACTAAACTAAAATAACCTAAAAGGGAACTATTATTGCTATTTATCATGAAACTTATTATATAAGTAAAGTAACTTGTGTCTACATTTTATTTTGCGCTCCTCCCCAGTATTAAGTAAATTATCATACTTATAAAATAAAATTTCTTTAAACTCATTAGAGCATAAATAACAACAATTAGCTATATTATATGATTTAGTTTTACAAATTATTTCCCATATTAAACTATAATTAATATTTAGTGATTTAAGACTCCAAATATACTTACTAAGTCCGGTTGAGTTGATTAAGTTTTTATTTTTAAAAGAATTCATATGTTGTGCAATTCTTAGTTTTATTTTTGAGGAAGTAGAACCTATATAAACCGCTTTTGTGTAATTATTATTCTTAAAGTTATTATCATGTAATGTAACTATACATTTATACACTACATCGTTAATATCACAATTATTATTTAATATACAATTAGATTTATCTCTACATGTACAATTAATATAAGTCTTATCATTATTAATATTATTATCAAATAATTTCTTTTTATAAAAATTATTCAGTTTATATTATTAAATGAAGAAATAATGTTACCAACATTATTAGTGGTAGAGTAACCAACTCCAAAATTATTAAAAGAGAAAATGTTTCTATATTTACGATTATCTCTAATAAATAGTTCTATAACATCTAAAATCTCTTTAATAATATTCGTTTTAACTTGATCTCCATAAGGAACTATTAACCAAATTTTATTCTTATTAACCTTATTATTATTATCATTATTATAAATATATTTATAATTCTTTATTTTATTAAAATTATTATCAGAATTATATCTATGTACAGCATTTAAGGAATTATTAATATTATTAAATTTATCAATATAATTATTATAATAATTATTAAATTTATTTTTATTTATATTATTCTTATTTATATTATTATTATTATTTATTATTATTATTATTATTCTTATTTATATTTTTATCATTTTTATTATTTTTTTATAATATCTATTATTTTTACCACTAAACGTAACAAAATTATAATTATTATTAGAAGTATCTCGAAAATTATCATTTAAATCATTATCGCTAATATTATAAAATTTAATATTCTTATTATAACCTGCCCCTCTAAGGGCCTCATTATAATAATTAGCATGTTTATTAAAAATCTCTATATCATAAGAGAGTAATGAAATACGTTTACTTATATTATTAATCAACGATTTTTTAATAGAAAATGGGTGATTACTATTAACATTTATATATCTAAGGTTCTCATTAAGTTTATGATATGGTTGTGTTTTACCTGTAATAAGATTAAAATTAACATCTAAATAATTAACATTATAATTCTCCTTATATATAGTAATACGTAAACCATATCTTTTAAAGAAACTATATAGTTTTTCTTATATACTTCTAGATTCCTATTAGTACAATTCTTTGTAACTAGTAGAAGATCGTCTCTATATAAACCACCCTCTATCTTAAGATTTTCTAATTGGAGTTCAGATAAAAGAAAAATACCTACTAAATCAGTAGCCTGTGCAGAATCTGGTGCTCCCATAGGTATATCAAAACAATCTCTAGTATCATTCCTAGCCCATAATTTATTTTTATATTTAATTAGCGATTTCCTAGCCAATTTAATTACATTAACTTCTTCCCGTGACATGCCCACTTTATTCATTGCGAAAATAAGCGCTTTATTAAACACATTTCATTAATAGAAGAATAATAATTATCTATATCTATTTGAATAAATTTATAACGATTTTTATCTTTAATATTATTAAACCATTTCAATGTATTATTATTACTAAACCATAATTTTAAATAATTAAGTTTATTTAACTTATCAATATATTTATCTAAAATAAATTTACTTAATTTACCTAGGTCCGATTTACATGGGCAAATTAATCTAACTTTAGGGTCTGAATAAAAATTATCTTTATGGTCTTTAAGAGTAATTCTGGGGTGCAAAGGTACATAAGGTTCAGTTTTATTATCCAACTCATATTTTAACATTACTACTTTAGAGGCCTTATTAATATTATAAAGAATATCATCTGGAACAATTTTATATTTTTTAATTATTTCTTTCCCTAATAGTTTATCATATAATTTAACATCTAATTTATATAAGTTCCTTGTTTTATCAGATTGTACTATAATACTATCCATATTTCTCATATCTTTAATTTTATTGCTAAATTCCTTAAATATTCATTATTTCTATTTGGGTATTTATGGAATTCAATATTTTTTACCACCTTCCATATACTATCTTCAAGTAATTGTAATTCTTTATTAAATGGAGGTTCCTTTCTAGATTTAAATTTAGAGGTATAATTATCATTCCTACTATCAATATCATTAAATAAATAAAAATTATAGTAAAAAGCTTTCCATTTAATTCTAGAAATAAAATCTTTAACATTATTAACAAGTTTCAAGATAAATTCCTTTCTAGAAGGAATAGGAATATCTTTCAAAGATGAATCCCAAAACAGCGGTTCTATCTTACCTGTAAAATCCATAATTTGCGAAATTGAGGTATTACACTCAATATACAAAATTATCAATATTATATAAATAATAAATATTAGGGAATATATCCAAATTTACAGGGAAAAAAAAAATCAGATTTAGGATTAAATCCAATTTTATAGTAAAATATTATAAAATATTATTTGAGACAAAACCACTATTTTGCAAAACAAACAAGGAAAGACTTAATCAATACATAAAATTTAATAAATAGTCAAAAAAACCGCCACTACAATCGTTTCTTGTCTTGATCGACAATCTTCAGGTGGACTTCCAATCTAAAAAATCAAAATTTTAAAATATAAAAATAATACTTTTAAATAATTAAAGTAAATGAAAAAATATAAGTATATAATCCATATATAACCTATATATAATCCATATCGAAAATATAGACTAATTACCACGAATTCCCTAAAAAAACCATGATAAAACAAAACTTTAAAAACATATAACGATAAAATCTCCCTTTGCTAAACTCTATAACAAACCTATAAAGTAAACCCCCTAACCTAAACATTCACACACAAATACACACACGTAAACCACAGACTCACGACTTATACACATACCTATACTAACTATAAACCTCAATATACACCAAAACCCACTCCCTCCCCACACAGACAAATTAACACATACATCCCAAAACCTAAATAACAAACCCATATACACATTCACACACAAAACACACACTCACACGCAAAACACTCACACACAAAAGATACATATACTCCCTCACATATACGCCTATACATACTCACTAAACTCGACATATACAACATACTTACACACCCACAAAAACATTATATACATTTATGAGCTTTAACTCACCTTAGCATCTCTAACAAACAACTTGCAGTAACCCAATCCCATTCTCTATGCCTACCTCACTACTACACTATTCCATTCACATTCCAAGCAACGCTAGTCCACCACCCGGTTATTCACGTGGCAAAACGAACACCACTCAAAAATTATGAATGAAACAATGTAAAAAAATAACCAACACCTAAAATAGACAAAATACCACGAATTACCTAAAAAAAACCATGATAAACCAAAACTCATAAAAGCATATAACGATAAAATCTCCCTTTGCTAAACCCTATAACAAACTTATATAGCAATCCCCCTAACCTAAACATTCACACACAAAAAACCCACACGTAAACCACAGACCCAAGACTTATACACAAACTATACTAACTTATAAACCTCAATATACACCAAAAACCACTCCCTCCCCACACAGACAAATTAACACATACATCCCAAATCCTAAATAACAAACCCAAATACACATTCACACACAAAACACACACACACGCAAAACACACACACACAACAGATACATATGCTCCCTCACATATACGCATATACATACTCACTAAAACTCGATATATACAACAATATTTACACCCACACTCATACAGATAAATAAATTAATTATACAATTAAAAACTCACAACCAATCTCATATACATAAACACTCTTATGAAAACAACAATAAATACATCGTAATTAACCAGAATATCAAAAATAACATTATGACATAAGGATAATAAATCAAATACATACTTACAATTCAGTTACAAATTATGAAGTGAAATTAGATTTTTAGCCGTTAAAAACCAAACAAAATTACGTTACCATGGAAATAACTAATGTAAAAAAAGAATACGCGCCATAGAAAGTAAACGTCATTCATAGTATGAATGGAGAAATATAATAAATGGAACTAAAAAACTATTCCACGTAGCAAACCAACGCTACTTAAAAAAATTTATTATGAATGGATTCTTTAAAAACTATCATGAAAAATCAATTATATACATTATGAGCTTTAGCTCACCCTAGCAACTCTAACAAACAACTTACAGTAACCCATACTCAATGCCTACCTCATTACCACCCTAATCCATTCACAATTCCAAGCAACACTAGTCCACCACACGGTTACAATTCCCAACTCTACCCATTCATTCACAATTTCAACGACGTTCCCTTCAACAACTTACATATAAGCCTCAACATATACACCGGAGATACACTTACACATCCGTGCGGATGGGTGAGAGTATACATTAAGTGTAGTGATGGGGTTCCCATTTCTAAACACATTTGTACCTGTGTGGTAGTCTCCATGTGTATATTCACGCACGGGTATAAATACAGGGGGTACACGCTCACTTCATTACGTGTACCCCCCACATGTACATATGCATACTATTTGGCTCGATAATGCAAAATGTAATCGCGCCCGTATGTGTGAGCATTCACTGGTTGTGCAATTCACCCATCTGGGTGTGATTGTGTGTAAACTTATCACTGTGGAGGTCGAGCTTGATACGTATATATTAGTGTGTATTAGGGGTTGTACGTACTAATTATGTTCATGTGCTTCACGCACTTGCGTCCATGTATGGAAGAATATATTGGGATTACTATGTAGGTGTAAATAGGGTATGGGGGAGTTTTGTCATTGTATGGGTGTGGGTTTCATTGTGATGGTGGTTAGTTGGTGATTATTAGTATGTTCAGTATATTAGGGCTAGTATGTATTATTCAAGTGTGTATATTGTATACATATAATTGGTGTGAATGGGATTACTCCCTTTTTTTTTTTTTTTTTTTTTTTATTTTTTTTTTTTATTATTTTAGGGGATGTATGTGTTTATTTATCCATGTGGGGCTGGAGTGGCCGTTAGGTGCATATGCTGAGGCTCACATGCAAACCCAAATACAACGAATGAAGTGGGCACTTATAATTGTTATGGGTGTGTACTTTATTATAAAAGACAATACCCAAATAAAATCTGTCAATTCAACATACAAATAAAAAACAAAAAACAAAGGGATCTTAAACATTCACACATACATACAAAACTCAATAAAAACACCACTATAATACACCCAAAAACATATAAATATATCCTCAAAATACATATAACAAATGCAAAATAAAAATACATAAAAAATAAAATAAATAAAAATAAAATAATAAAAAATAAAAAAATCTAATATAAGTTATTAAAGTTTTAACGTACCATAAACTGTAAATTAATATACATTAAAAATGAACTAATTAAAACAAAGAAATATCAATAAAGACAAACTATAATTAAATCCTAGACAACATAACCAAAAATATTATTTTTTTACATTGTTTCATTCATAATTTTGAGTGGTTCGTTTGCCACGTGAATAACGGGTGGTGGACTAGCGTTGCTTGGAATGTGAATGGAATAGTGTAGTAGTGAGGTAGGCATAGAGAATGGGCTGGGTTATGCAAGTTGTTTGTTAGAGATGCTAAGGTGAGTTAAAGCTCATAAATGTATATAATGGTTTTGTGGGTGTGTAAGTATTGTTGTATATGTCGAGTTTAGTGAGTATGTATAGGCGTATATGTGAGGGAGTATATGTATCTTTTGTGTGTGAGTGTTTTGCGTGTGAGTGTGTGTTTTGTGTGTGAATGTGTATATGGGTTGTTATTTAGGTTTTGGGATGTATGTGTTAATTTGTCTGTGTGGGGAGGGAGTGGGTTTTGGTGTATATTGAGGTTTTATAAGTAGTATAGGTATGTGTATAAGTCGTGAGTTTGTGGTTTATGTGTGTGTATTTGTGTGTGAATGTTTAGGTTAGGGGGTTTACTTTATAGGTTTGTTATAGAGTTTAGCCAAAGGGAGATTTTATCGTTATATGTTTTAAAAGTTTTGTTTTATCATGTTTTTTTAGGAATTCGTGGTAATTAGTCTATATTTTCGATATGGATTATATATAGGTTATATATGGATTATATACTTATATTTTTTCATTTATACTTTAATTATTAAAAGTATTATTTTTATATTTAAAATTTTGATTTTTTAGATTGGAAGTCCACCTGAAGATTGTCGATCAAGACAAGAAACGATTGTAGTGGCGGTTTTTTTTGACTATTATTAAATTTTAGTATTGATTAAGTCTTTCCTTGTTTGTTTTGCAAAATAGTGGTTTTGTCTCAAATAATATTTTATAATATTTTACTATAAAATGGATTTAATCCTAAATCTGATTTTTTTTTCCCTGTAAATTTGGATATATTCCCTAATATTTATTATTTATATATATATATATATATATATATATATATAACTGCAGTATCGCCCGGCGTTGCTCGAGGTTTATTTCGACCCGCTGGAATTGGAATTTATTGAAAAGTAAAACTTTTGCATTATGTAGCTTGTTATTCTCTTGAAGTGAATATTTTTCTAGTTGAAATACACCGAAAAGTGGCGACACAGCAGTGAAAAAATCGTAAGAAATAGGGATTTTCACAGAAAAAAGCACGTTTTTTATGTAAATAATTTTTGGTGTTAAGATGGTCCGATTTGAATTTTATCTTCTACAGAAGGAAGAGCAACCCTTCTTCTATCATACTCTCAATTTTGGTCAACTTGCGCCGCAGGGTCTCGGAGGAGATAGTGTTAGTTGAAGGCTACCAAACCTGCCGCACACAGACAACTTCAGCTTTATATAGAGAAAGAGATAACACACACACACATTAATACACATACATACACACACACATGTATGTATGTATGGTTGGATGTATGTATATATGTACATCTGTACACTTCTTGCCATATTTTTATCCTTCACTTCCTACATACACACACACACACTCTCACACACACACGCACGCCACACTACATACACACGTTAGCTTACAATTTCTTTCTTTCAACAATTGACAACTGAAGTACGCTCGCCAATGAATACTACCAAAAGTTAGCGACAGATCTCTGTTTCCTTTTTTTTTTGAGGATTGGTTTAAGCATTAATAAGAGAAAGTAGCAGAATGTGTGATGTTGAATAAGAGTTGCAGAAAGAGGATATGATAGTGGTATACACTTGCAAAGAGAAAGTAGGAGAAAGTGTGATAATAGCACATGAGAGAAAGTGTGGTAATAGCAAATGAGAGAGGCAAATCGTAAAATATTGAGTTTTCTCGAATTTTCTCGAAATTGAAAAAAAATGTATATGCCATGACCCAATGGAATCTACTTCGAAAAATCATAGGTAAATTCCAATTGAAGAAATTCTATTTTGTACAATTGTATTAAAAACAAACGTAGTGAGAGGCAGAGAAAATCTGCCTTTTATCATAAGAGATATATGTTTGTGAGTTTTTGGGTCTGTGTATGTCCCCTCACTACCGCTTGACAACCGGTGTTAGTATGTTAACATCTCTGCAAATAGCGGTTCGGCAAAAAACCGATAGAATAAGTACTAGGCTTTAAAAAAAAGAGTCCTGGAGTTGATTTGTTTGACTAGTTACCCTTGAAGGTGGTACCCCAGCATGACCGCAGTTAAATGACTGAAACAATTAAGAGATAAAAGATACAAGTTATGGCGATGAATGAAAAGTTTTAGAGCTGCTCAAACAATGTCACACAAACATTAAAAACAACAATCTTCTACGAGGAAAGACTATAGCCTTGATATAACAGGTTTTATTACATCATATATTTACTCCTGCAAACCACTAGAAATTCCTGATGACAATTTCGCAATTAATTATTATTAAATTTCTCCATTTAGTGTTCTCTGTCCAATTAGCATAAAATCATTAGTATTCTCAATGTCTCTGTCTAAAGACTACCATTAAGATGAAGAGTTTATTTTTAGAAAATAGCAGTAGGTCAACAGCATTTGAAACGTCGTAGATACGGGATTCTAAAACGGTCTACTGACACTGGTTACCGCAGAATCATGCCAAATTCTTCTGAACATATATTTGTAACTGTATGAATATTTGCAGTAAGATTAAGTAACTACTGATTCCATTAGTCATTAGAAAATTATCCTGGCACGTAATCCGGGGCAATAGGACTTGAGCTTAAAGTAAAGAAACATTTTCAAATATTTTTATAGGTGCAGGCGTGGCTACGTCATTAAGAAGCTTGCTTTCTAACCATGTGATTATGGGTTCATTCTTACAGTGTTGCACGTCGTCAAGTGTCTTCTACTACCTCCTCAGGCGGACCAAAGACATGTGAAAGACTTGGCAGACAGAAACAGAAAGAAACTAGCTGTGTGTGTGTGTGAGAGAGAGAGAGAGAGAGAGAAAGAGAGAAACATACATAATTATTTATACTTTTATTAAAATACGTGGATAAGCATTCGCTATTGGCAGTAAAAGTAGTACGAACGGTGTTTTTCTGCTACTATCGTTTAATTGTAAGTTTTCCCTTTAAGGATTACCGTTGTTTTTTGAACAGTTATACAACTTTTGCTGTTTTCTGTGTCTTTTGGACACATTGCCTGCTTTAGCAGGTTCGTTTTCTGTGCAAATTCCCCCTGCTTAGGAGCGAATTGCGTTCCTTTGTGGAAATTCTTTTTACACAATCAGTACAACTGGGAAGTTGACGCCTCCTTGTATGTAAATCCAGACTACCTTTTGGGGGAATTGTGCGAACAAATGTTACCCTCCCTCCCATTTTGCCAATCGAAGGAAGAGAAAAACATACGAGAGAATGATAAAACCGATCTCCGAATTGAAACACAGAATAGTAATGGAAAAATCAACTACGCGTCCGTGGCCGGCGTTACTAGCAAAACAGTACAAGTCGGTCCGGGCAAGCTCGAAAAGTATAAAAACTTATTGCAGAGGGAAGGAACAAACATGGAGATGACTCTCACAGAAGAAATGATGTACAACACAAAATGTAAAACAATAGTTTACAGAAAGTTGTCCCTGGCAACAAAAAGAATAAAATGGCGCCTAAGGATGTCATCGAAAAGTGCCTATTACCAACTTAGCGTGACATAAAATACATAGAGGAAGGTGTTTCGGCTCAGTCGAGGTGAGATTCGCTTCCAAAGAGGAGGCAATAGAACATTCTACGTCTCCCTTAAAGTCGGCAGATCTGGTGTTACTGACGACTTACCTCGAAACATCGAAAATAAGGTGGGAGGTCCCACCAAAAGATCGAGGTAGTGTAGCTGATGGCAGCTGTATTGCTGAACCTGGAGGATAGAGCCACTATGTTTCAGACCACCAGGCTACATCAGCAGAACTGGTGAGTCCAAGGTCTGGAGCTAATAATCCAGGCTACCCAGAGGGACTTGGAAGTGATACCAGAGCAAATAATACTGTCGGACGAGACCATACTAAGAGTCACGGTCGAGGTGCTTTAGGTGTGGGCAAAAAGGCTACATAAAAACCACGTTCCCACAGGTTCTACAACTAAAAGCACCCCCTCCACCTATCAACCTACCACAGTCTGACGACACGAAAGAAAGCAAGGGGGAGCCAACCAGTACCGCGATGAAACAACTCATCAACCCATCACAAATTGACGACCCGAAGGAAGACAGAAAAGGAAGTCAATCAGCACCGCAATGAAACAACCCATCAACCCACCAAAAACTGATAACCCGAAAGAAAAGAAGTCGACCAATACCACGATAAAGCAGCCTACATCAAAGGTGTTACAGAGGGAAGCGGAGGACCCAAAGAAGGACACACGAAAAGAACCACCGCCAACCTTGTTCGAGGAGAGCCACCACGGATGGACAATGATCAAAAAGAGACGAAAAAGGAAAGATACCCCCCGCGCACCCATAAAATATAACACCAAAGACAACCAAAAATCTGCATCCACAACATACACACACAAACTACAAATTGCTCAGTTACCCCAAACAAAGATCCCATCAAAAACAAAGACAACCGAAAACACGCATTCACACCATACACACACAAAACACAAACATCCTACTCATTTTTCCGAAACAAAGACACACATAATCCATTCACACAAGATATATCACTGCCAGCAACACCGGTGAGAAATAAACCGCCCTAGTTAAACATACATACAGAAATTCACTTTTTACACCATAATTAGCCCCTCCACGCTCGAACACCAGCGAACTCAAAAGACAATGCAATGTTTTTTTACATCAATTGTTACACGTGATTTAATCATATGTTAATTCAACCCTTTTTGTCTGGTCTGTACTGTGAATGAAGAGTGTATACCTTGCTACAAGTGATATGATTGAATGTGAGTACCAGTGATCCTAAAAGAAGAGCAAAAGACAATGCAAAATTCCTTTTGCATCAAGTGTCACATGTTATCTAATCATATGTTGCACCAATCCATCTTGTCTGTCCCGATTTGTAAGTACCAGTGATTCTAAATGAAGATCAGTGATGATACGTGGTTTGTGGGGTCCCAGTGTCCATCACTCCATTTTTTTCATTTATACTCTTTCATTATCCATACGCATTTTGCCCTCCTGTCTGTCCTGTATTGTCCCTTCAGTGTATTAGCTTTTATGGTAAATAAAAATGTCTTCTATTGAAAAAAAAAATATATATATATAAGGACTTCCGTTGTGGTTGCTGCTGACGATGTTCTCGCCGTTTTTTTAATTCTTTTGCTACTTTTGTAGTTGCTGCTGTTGTTCGTATTTCTGCTGCTGTGTTGGCGTTGCTGCTATCATTTTCCTGCCATTGATAGAAAGCATTGAACTGTCAGAACAGTTAGCATGTCGTGCAAAATGTCTAGCAGCATTTCGTACGTCTTTTCGTTCTGGATTCAAATTCTGCCGAGATCAGCTTCGCCTTTTATATGTTTTTGGGATCAATAAAATACAGTCCCAGAGAAGAACTGGGATCATTGTAATCGACTTCCCTCTTCTCTCAAGAGCTATTGATCCTGTGCCAAAATTTGTGACCATTTTACCGAGGTCGATTTTGCATTTTATAATTTCGGAGTTGATAAAATAAATATCATTTGGGCACTGGACTCATTGTATCGATGCACCGCCTCCCTTTGTGCCTAATGTACAAAAGCAAAGAGAAAAAAAATTGTAGTCATTATTGTTTTTGCTACAGGTGTTGCTATTGTTGTTGCTACTGGTTCTTCTTCTTCTTCTTCTTCTTCCAATCAGGACTCACGCCATTAGCTACAAAGAATAATCTCTAATTCGAGCCTACTCTAAGCTATTAAGAATGCGTGTGGCAACTTGAAGATCCACCCACCACACGCGATAGACTGGCGGTTGCACGGGCGCGGAAGCTACGTTGTTATCCTCATTCCGTAAACGGTGGCTTTTAACGGATGGAGAGCTGAATCATTTTGGGGTACAGAGGATTCGCAATCTAGACTAGGGTCTGAAAGTTTACCACACCATAGTGGGTTACACCATGGCTTCTCTGCTTTGTGGCAGAAGTAGGAAGAAAGAGTGAGAGAAAGTTGTGGTGAAAAAGTACAGCGGGGTTCACCACTACCCTCCCCCCCCCCGCCTGCCGGAGCCTCGTAGAGCTTAGGTGTTTTTGCTCAATAAACACTCACAATGCCCGGTCTGGGAATCGAAACCGCGTTCTTACGACCGCAAGTCCGCTGCTCTAACCACTGAGCCGTTGCACCTCCACTTTTGCTGCTGCTGTCGACGTTCTCGTCTTTACTGTATTGTTTTTACTATCGTTGTAGTTGCTGTAGTTGTTGTCGCTGCAGTTATTCTTCTTATTACAATGGTAGCAGTTAAGGCTGCGAGCTGGCAGAATCGTTAACACGCCAGGAAATATGTTTAGCGGTGTTTCGATCGTCTTTATGTCCCGAGTTCAGATTCCGCCGAGGTCAACTTAGTCTTTCATCCTTTTCGGAGTCGATAAAATGAAGTACTAGTTGAACACTGGGCCCAATGTAATCGATTTCCCTTTCCCCCTTCAAAAACTGCGGACCCTGTACCAAAATTTGAAACCATTACTAAAACAGCAAGCAGGCAAATCGTTAGAGGGTCAGAGAAAACGCTTTATGGTATTTACATCGACCTCAGTATTTGACTGGTTACGCGTGTAAAAAAACTTTAGTTTTTTTTTACACGCGTAACAATTAAGAAAAAAGAATTTAGGATTAGGGGGAGGTTTAGGGTTAGTGATAGGTTGTTGTCTCAGTTTTAGACGCAGCAAATGATTTTAGTTCAATGGAGGTAATCGATTGGTTAAAATTGCCGAAATGCTCGGATTTTCAGACGAAATATCTTACAAACTATAGAATTTTCTCAATAAAACCAAGAGAAAATGATGTTTTATAAACACATTCTACCAAGTATACGAAGTTTAAAACTTTTAATTACCTAGAAATTATGTTACAAACTGCCGTTCAAAAGGAAAAGATACGGCCACCAGTTTTGAGGTGGGGTGTTGCAAGTCGTTTACATCGACCTCAGTATTTGACTGGTACTTCTTTCGTCAACCGGAAAAGACAAAAGATGAAGTTGATTGTGGAGGGATTTGAACTCATGAAGTAATGAGTCGGAAGAAATGCCGCAAGACAGCTTTTAAGACACTAACAATTCTGCCAGCTCGCTGCCTTAGCAGCAGCAACAACAATCGTTTCAAATTCTGGCACAAGGTCAGCAATTTCAGGGGAGGGAATAAGTCGATGACATCGATTACAACTGGTGCTATTTTATCGACCCAGGAAGACTAAAATGTAAACCTGACCTCGGCAGAATTTGATCTCAGAACGTAAAGGCAGACTGTTTGCCGTTACGCATTTTGCCAGACGTGCTCACTATTCTCCCAGCGCGCCGTCTTTAACAGCAACAGCAATAATAAAAACATGAAAACCAGCAACAACGAAAACAACTGAAATCAAGAGTGAATCCGTTTTACGGACAAGTTTATGGGAAAAACATGAGTCCAAAATACTCGTACGACACTGTAGGGAGTAGTGTGTACCGTATGTACCCTACTTACAAACATACGCAACAACGGAGCTCTGTTATTGTTTTTTTTCTCACATGTTTTTAACTTCAACATTCTCGACTTGTCTGCGCTATTATCTCGCAAGTATTTCTTTCGTCTTCTATTTCACTTCCTCCCTTACATTTCCAGTTACTATCAATCATAAAGCACTCACGTCTCACTAAATTACTCTCTCCTTCTCTCTCCTCTTTCTCTCCCCTTATCTTTCTTTTTTTTTTTGTATCCACTTCCTGTTTGTGAAACGCTCTTTTTAAACGTTACTCCTCCTCCACATAACCAGCTTCATGTCTTTTTTCATTCATCACTCTGTTCACATTTTAGATAGCTAGAAAGATAGATAGATGCATACATATATCTGTACATATATATATATACACACCCACACACACACACACACACACACATATATATATACAAACGTATATTTATATGTATATTTGCATGTGTGTGTGTTATTTTGCTGTTCTTTTCATTGGCAGAAGTTACAAACTGACCCTAGGGCCGACGATTTCGTGTGTGGTACTTAACCAAACTACTTCAAAAACTAAAGAGTCTGTTTTTACGTAGACTGGCTTATAATTAACTACTAACCTACATACATACATACGTAGTATATATATATATATATATATATATATAGGTAAACAGTAAAATTAATTACAGACATGGACAAGAACATGAAACACCACAGAGACGACACAAGAACCACAGGACGGGACATTCGAAGCCCTCAGTCATCAGTCAAGAACCAGATCATCTTAGACAATTTCGGCTATATATATATATATATATATATATATATAATATATATATTATATATATACATACACAACACCATACATACATATATATATATATATATTCACACAAACGTATATTTCCGTCTAGCAGAAGTTAGACGTTTCTCTCTAACTTCTTTCATTCACTAATTTTACTTTTCTTTTCTTACTCGCCTTCATTCACTTACATTCTCATTCCATCACCCACACCCGCCACCACTCCCCGCCACTATCGTCACTATTACTCCCTCCCTCCCATCACTTATAAATATATCTCACGTTCTCTACAACTTGTACTTCCTCACAGTATCTGCACAGGAGGATTTTTTTTGCGTATATTTTTTGCCTTTATTTTGAATTGTGTTTTTTTTTTCCTTATCTATTTTTAAAACTATATCAATGTCATTTACAAATTTAGCATCATTCTTTCATTTTCTCCCTCTTCTCTTTACTGAAGTTGCTTTTCCTTTTCTTTTCTCTCCACGCAGACACACACATACAGATAAACAACATATAATTATAGGTAGGTTGCATGTTTACATATAGATATATATATATATATATATATATATATATATATATATATATATATAATATATATATATATATATATATATATATATATATACATATGTATATATATATATATATATATACCCCACATACATATATACATATAAGCTACATATATGTTTGTGTATGCATCTATATGTGCATATAATATATATACATATGCACACACATATATGCTTATATATTTATCTATAGATATATATGTATACACAGTACATATTGTATGTATGTATGCATGTATGTATGTATGTATGTATGTATGTATGTATGTATGTATGTATGTATGTATGTATGTATGTATGTATGTATGTACGAGTATGTGTATGAATGTATGCATGCATATGTATAAACGAGTGTAGTACCCATCAAAATAACGATGTGTATGTCTGTGTTTGTTCAGTTATTTCTTTCTTTCTACCTTGAACGTTGCTACCGTTTATCCTCATATTTCTTGTCTTTCTTCACCATCTCTTCTTCTTCTTCTTCAAATCACGTCGGGCATTGACTTCGTGCCATAATCTTCTTCTTTAGTTCTAAATCGAACAGTTTCTTTGTAACTGAGAAAACCTGTTGTATATTCGAACCGTCGGTTCTCCATTCCTTCTCTCTTACAGCCTCATTCCCGCTTTATCTGGTTTCCAATTTGTCCTCTCATTCAAACTCTGCATCCACGTCTTTTCGTTCTTTCCCTCCAACTTCTTTTTATGCCACACCTCTCTACTTCTCTATGTCTGTGTCTATCAATCGCTCACTTCTTATACTTCTATTATTATATCATGTTACCGCTCTAATTACCATTTCCTCGCTCTTATTACTCGCTTGCTCTCGCACTCTTGCAGTTATCTCACCTTATCTTTCTCTGCCTGTTCTCTTGACTGTTGGGTTACTTCAACCTATCAATTCATCTATGTAATGTTACCGTCTATCTTTATATCTCTTTCTCTAAGTTCCACCTCTCTCAGCACAGTTATTGCTTTCTCCTTCTTAGAGGATAACAGAAAGCGGTAGAGATCAAGGAAACGACAAGTTTGCACATATCGATAGATAGGTAGGTAGGTCGGTAGGTAGACAGATCGATACATATATATATATATATATATATATATATATATATATATATTATATATATATATATTATATAATATATATTATATATATAATATATATATATAATATATATATATATATATATTTATTTATTTTATATATAGAGGGCATTATTATACATACATGCCACACGCTAAGAGGGACAAATATATATATATATATATATATATAATATATATATATATATATATATATATATATATATATATATTTGTGTGTGTATGTTTGTGAGTGAGATATCTATTTATTCACATAGATATAAAAACAGACAAACGGACATATATACATACATGCAGACATAAAGAAAAGATATATATTGACACTCTTTACTCTTTTACGTGTTTCAGTCATTTGACTGTGGCCATGCTGGAGCACCGCCTTTAGTCGAGCAAATCGACCCTCGGACTTATTCTTTGTGAGCCTAGTACTTATTCTATCAGTTTCTTTTGCCGAACCGCTAAGTTACGGTGAAGTCACTGTAAACGTACATATATTTTCATTGTAGAGTTCTATGTATCTATACTTATTTCATTTATATGGCTATGCTGCAGATTCACTCTCTCGGCTTAAATTTACACAGAACTTAATCGTAGCTCCATATAACGTTATTTAGTTGTAGAGCACACTGAGTGAACAAATGACGCGAGTAAACGAGTTAAGTTGTTCCTTGCAAGGTTAACATGTGTCTAGTTAACATTTAAACTTATACACACACACACATCGCTTTTAGATTCCTTCTCCTCATCCATAACTGTCTCCCCGTCCTCCACCCTTCATTCTCGTTATTCTGTTCCTTATACTCGCCATCTCACCATCCACCTTCCTTTCTTCTCATCAACTGTTTTATCTAGTCCTATCTCTTACACTATCTTTTCAATCCTCGTTTCCGCTCTCTCTCCCTTCTATCTCCCTCTCCTCCCTCGCTCTCTCACTCCACCTCGCTCTCACTCTCTCTCACTCTCCTCACTCTCTCTCACTCTCCTCACTTTCTCACTCTCTCTCCCTCTCTCTCTCTCTCTTGCTTCTTCGTCTTCTTCTTCTTTGTCCCTCTCCATCACGCCACCTTTTTCTCATTCATATACACACTTTCGATCTCTCTCCCTCTCTTGTTTTACATAAACACACTCTTTTCTCTCCCACCACTATCTCACACACATACACATGCCCTCGCTTCCTCTCTCTCTCTCTCTCTCTCTCTCTCTCTCTCTCTGCGGCTCTCTTACACATACCCACTCTCCTTCCCTCCCTCTCTCCTCTCGCCCCTTTCTCACACAATCATACATACACCCTCTCACTCATACCGCCTCTCTCATACCAACACACTCTCTCTCCCCCTCTCACA
This sequence comes from Octopus sinensis, assembly GCF_006345805.1. Taxonomy (NCBI): domain Eukaryota; kingdom Metazoa; phylum Mollusca; class Cephalopoda; order Octopoda; family Octopodidae; genus Octopus; species Octopus sinensis. The sequence continues at coordinate 84,681,528 of NC_043000.1, forward strand.
GATACACTTTCTTTCTCTATACTTGCCCCTCTCTCCCTCTCTCTCATTCTCTCGCCCCCTTCCCTCCTCTCTCCGTCCCATTTTCTCTTATGTATCCTCACTTTCTCCACACAGACTTCTCTGATGTTCCCCTCATCCCTCTCTCCTTTCATATATCTAAGTGTGTAGTCATGTAAACATGTGTCTGCTTGAGGGTGTATTCGCACGTGTGTTTGTGTTTGTGCATATGTCTGTATCCACGTATATATATAAATATACATATACGTATACATAGCCACCTTGTAATCGTTCCCCCATCACAACCCACACCGATGTCTTTGATGATCGGCTTCCGTCACAGCTTGTCAACTGTAATTGTCAATTTTCAACCATTTACCTAATTAAACTATACTTTCATTTCCTGTAGAGTGCTGGCAAATTATGTAACTTCCACTTCATGTGTATATATATATATATATATATGTGTGTGTGTGTGTGTGTGTGTGTGTGTGTATATTATATACATATATATAATATATATATATATACATATGCACATATACGTGTGTATATATATATATATATATATTATATATATAATATATATATATACATACGCACATATACGTGTGTGTATATATATTATATACATACATATATATATATATAATATTATAATATATATATATACACAAACATAAACAGATAGACACACACACACACACACACACATACATACCATACATACACATAAACACATTTACAAACACGAGCACGCGCACACACATGAGTATATGAGTAGCGTCAATGCATGTATTTAAATGTAATTTGCATGCCATTGCGCAGACGAGCAGGAAAAGTTTATTCCATTCGCTGGTTGTTATATGACAAATATAAAAATATGAAACTTCCGTTGCATGCTTCGTTCTTATCTTTCTTTTTATCTAATTTTTCACAGCAACAGCAGCATCCCCACCGCTACCACTACCAGCACCGCCAACTCTTTCTCCACCACTACTTCCATCATCACTACTACTACTCCCACTACTACCGCCGCCATAACCACCACCACCATTCCCATCTCCACCACTCCCACCATCACAACTACCACCACCACCATTACCAGCACCATCACTCCCACCAACGCCAACCCTCCTCTACCACTGCTACCACAAGCACCTCTACCACTACTACCACCACCGCAATCACCACCGCCATCGCCACCACCACCACCACTACCACACCACTACCACCACTACTACCACGACAACCAGCACCACCACGACCTCCAACCACCACCCCACCATCTTTCTATGTCGTATATTTATGTTTTATAGTCCCGAGAGTCGTATTTCCTTCAATAAAAACCACCGCTCCTTATTAAATATTTAACAACGTTTTATGATAGAAGTAGAAGAATGTCTTTGCCGCAATATAGAGTCGCTATATCTAGTAGAAACAGCAGCGAAATCTCATTTAAATAACATTTTACCATTTTAAAAAAAGAAAACATGAAATAATTTAGGTTAAAATATACAGAAAAGACAAGACGCTAATGCCTGGATTATAGGCATTTGATTGTAGGCCTCCTTAATCCTAAGTTTCATCAATCATAAGTCTAATTAATCATAGATCTCAGTCATATCTCTTCAATCATCAGTTTTTCAGTCAGGTCTCTTCAATCATCAGTTTCCTTAATCAGGAATAATCTGAAGTTAAACATTAGCAACAATAGACCTACAGGTAGATACTCAGCTACTGAAAATGGCAACTAAATCACACTTCGACCAAGGGATCTTTTCGCTTTGACCGGCAGATTTTTAAAATAATTTCTTTGTAACTAAACACTTTTAAACTTCGTATACTGGTAGAATGTGTTTATAAAACATCTTTTTCTCTTGGCTTTCTGGAGAAAATTCTGTAGTTTGTAAGATATTTGGTCTTTAATTTCTTGCATTTCGACCAATCAATGACGTCTATTGAGGTGAATTCAATTACTGCCGTAGTGTGTCATTTATTTCCGGTGTCATATGAAATTGTCCCTGTTATTTATGACATATTTCATATCAGTTACATTCGTATGAATAAAAGATTATCGTTATTAAACTTTTATTAATAAACACATATTCTAAGTTCACAACATATGCAGTTTTAATTTTCCTCTCTGTTGCACAGATACACATATTACATATTATATATTCGTTTAAGAAACAGATTGGGCTTATTTACATTTCTGAAGAAAAAAAGATACACTTTCCCCCACCCCTAATCCTAACCTTTACCCTAACCCTAACCCTAACCCAACCACTAACCCAACCCTAACTCTAACCCTAACCCTAAAACAGATTGAAATGCAACAGATCGATACTAGGGTCATAATTATGGGTGGACACTAAAGAGGGGATGGTTTTGTTATCCAGCTCTGTTTACGAGTGACCCCTCAGTTTATGGCCACAGGGTATCTTTTTTCTCATAAATAACAGTGACAATTTCATATGACACCGGAAATAAATGTTGTTGACACACTACGGCAGAAATTGAATTCACCTCAATAGACATCATTGATTGGTTGAAATTGCCGAAATGCAAGAAATTAAAGACCAAATATCTTACAAACTACAGAATTTTCTCAAGAAACCCAAGAGAAAAAGATGTTTTATAAACACTTTCTACCAGTATACTAAGTTTAAAATTTTTTAGTTACAAAGAAATAATTATAAAAATCTGCCGGTCAAAGCGAAAAGATCCCGACCAAGTAAATGAAGCTAATAATAAATCTATACTCTCCCTCTCTCTTTCCTTCTTTCTCTCTGTTGTTCTTTATCTTTCTTTCTAACTTCTTAACGTAATGTCTTTTAGAAAAAATAAAGTTATTGTAATTAAAGAAGATTATCAAAAAAAAAAGAAGAAAATAGGAATAAATTCGAATTGTGCAATAGAAGCAACTCTATTATGTAATAGCGCATACATTGGTCTAGGAAAAATTCCTGAAAAGACTATAGTATTAAAAAACACAATATACTTCAGAGCCAGGCGAATCGAAATTGCCCCAAAAGTGATCACGTGACAGCTGATCAATACCGCGAACTCAGCTTACCTCCGAAATGAAATCGGAATCGCTAGTCTGAAGTATATTAATATTATGTATAAACTATTTCCTGATTTGCAGATGCGTCCCATAAGTAGAATAAATTCAGATTATGCGATGGAAGAGTCTCTGTTATGTAAACGTTTTCAATATCACATATTTAACATATGTATGAGAGGCGAGTTTGCGGTATTGATAAGCCGCATTAACAGTGAAATACTGTATCAGTGACTTTCATGATAACTTCTAGAGCGATTATCTCTGAAATGTAAAGTGTTCTTTAATACTATACGTCTTTAAAGGGATCGTAGCTTTTGCCGTTTAAACAATACACATACGTTAAATATGTAGTGTTGGTAATGTTTAATTAGAAATAATTACATAATGAGATAAAAAATAAAGTGAGAGAGAGAGAGAGAGTTCTTAATATTACTTTAATCAATTGAACAAATATGGGAGACAACTGCAAGCACGTACTATTTTATTAATCCATTTCAGCAAAGTACAGACTTCACTACAATATACAGATTGAAGTAATGATGAAAGGCTTATAAATTAATAAACAGTACTGTAGAAAGTAGGTATCATAATCAGTATTTAAAAAAAGAAGGCACCATCTGTATATAAAACATCTTTAACTTTATTCACAAACATGTTTTTTTATTCTCTTTCACTTCTAGAATCTTTCAATCTTTTATCTTTCTTCCAATCTCTCTCTCTCTCTCTCTCTCTCTCTCTCTCTCTCTCTCTCTCATTCTCTTTCTCTCTTTCGCTCCCTCTCTCTTTTCTTCTCTATCTCTCTCGTCCTCTCTCTCTCTCTCTCCCTTTCTTTCACTATTTCTTGTTTTCTCTTTATTATATTCCTTTTTATTCTCTTTCGTATTTTTCCAGCTTCTCCCCTTTCCCATTTCTCTGTCTTTCTTATTCCCCTTTCTCTCTCTCTTCTTTCTTTTCTTTCTCTTTTTTCTTTCTCTCACTCTTTCATGTTTTGTCTTTATTATATTCCTTTTCATTCTCTTTCGTACTTCTCCCTCTATTCCTCTCTCACGCCCTTTCTCTCCCTCTCTTTCCCCTTCTATCCACGTCTCTCTTTCTCCCCCCTTCTCTCTATCTGTTTCTTTCTCCCCTTTTTGTCACTATTTCATGTTTTCTCTTTATTGTCATTCATTTTCTTTCGTATTTTTTCACTTACTTCTCCCTCTACTCGTCTCTCACTCCTTCTCTCTCCCACTCTTCCACCTGTTCTATCCACCCCTCTCTTTTTATTCCCCTTCCTCTCTCTCACCCTCTCTTTCCCTTTCTCTCTCTCTCTCTCTCTCTCTCTCGCTTTCTAACTCTTATTCTTTCTCTCACTATTTCATGCTTTCTCTTTATTATACTGTCTTTTATTTTCTTTCGTGCTTTTTCAACTCCTTCTCCTACTCTCCTGTTACTCCCTCTCTCCATTCTCCCTCTCTTTCACCTTATTATCCACTTCTGTCTTTCTCTCTCACTCCGCTCACTCTCCTTACCAATTTTTGACGGTTACATACCATAATTTCTTATAATCCTTTAACAAAAACTTAGTAATTACTTCCGAAATTCAATAAAAGATAATAATAATAAATCTCTTACACATTTATTAAATTTGCAGATATTTCCTCATTTCTATTTTACACATTGTTTTTATTTTCCAGACAAGCGTTCAACTGAACTCCAATCAGATTTACAAACATTTTAACTTAAACTAAAACATCTTTTATGTCATTTCCTCACACCTTGTCAGATAAATTTTTGTTAATATTATGTAATTATATAAACACTGTCTCTCTCAGACATCAATAAATCTTTTACTATTTCTTCAACATCATTCGGCTTTGTCATAGCTTTGCATAGTTAAAGCAGCTCATCTTTATAGTAGTCATTTATCACAGAATTAGTTTAAGTTAAACAACTTATTAGAGCTGCAGCTTATAGTGTTCAAAATATGAATTACCAGTCATTGTGTTTCTTTTCATCAATAAATAGAATACACGTATTATATTAGCAATTTATACTACCAATTTTCACTTCATTCTCTGTTTTCTTCTTCCTCACTAAAGTCTGTGAATATATCTATCTCTAAAGCATAAAAACCATTATGAGCATACTGTTAACACTGTCCTAGTATACAACTACATTGTAATATATATATACTACAAAGCATACCTTGTGTCATCGATAAAAAGCAGGTCAGAAAGAGCCGTAGTGAACCTACTGCGGACGAGTGTTGCATAGTATACAATGAGGTTTTTGCCCAAATTTTATTCAGTTATATGCATATACTAGCAGAGGCACCCGGCGTTGCCGGGGATGAAATTGTTCCTGATATATTGGAAGAAAAAAGCAAAATATGTTGTGTAGAAATATTTTATTCTAAATTTAATTTATTCTTCAATTGGGAAATCAATTCTGAATTCATAATAATAATAATAATAATAATAATAATAATAATAATAATAATAATAATAATAATAACAATAACAATAATAATAATAATAAGAAGAAGAAAGAAGACGAAGACGAAGAAGAAGAAGAAGAAGAGGAAGAAGAAAAGATAGGAAGAAGAAGAAGAAGAAGAAGAAGAATATTTATAATTATAATAATAATAACAATAATAATGACGATGATGATGATAAACGAAAATACAAAATTTACCACATTTATGAAGGGAGATAAATTCTACCACATATGTTGAAGGAAATACGTAAGAGCTTCTGGGTAAACAACATTCTTTGTTTTCTGGTTTGGAGCACAGACAAAAATGTGTTGCAGCCTACCAACCCTGGATCAATTAACAGAAAGCTGATCATGAAAAATTAAGTGCAGGCCAGTAGATTTCAATGTCTGACTTTGAACTTTGTTAATAGACATTGCGAAGCAAAGTCGCACAGGGAATTGTGTTCGTTTCAATTCAAATGGCATGTCTGTTAGTTTGATTGGAATTCTTGGAAAGAAAACCACTTCCCTCGAGTCGCATATAGAGATGATGGTAGCTTCCATCACATTAGGTGATAATGTCTTCAAAATCAACCTTGTCCCATTGCATAATTTAGGAGGATGTGAATTTCTTAGAACCATTTCTGACATGTGCGTTCTGTTCAGCAATCAACGCCATAAGCTTCACATATCACTTTGTGAGTCTCAGTAGCTTTCTTGCCTCTACGGAAATACAAAAATGTAAAATATGGCGAAAATGTTCGTTTTTGCACTCCATGTTAAAATTGACACTGAATTAAAAACTGTAAACAAAATTACGCACAATTGGCTTCTAAAGTAAGCTAAAAGTAATGGCTATCAAATGTCAAAAGGAAAAAAATCATAACATTGACAAAAGTCATTCAAAAATCGTAATTCTATTTATTTGCGAAAAACGAAATTACTTTCTTGCCAACCCAATATATTTATATATGTATACACACACACACGCACACACACACACACACAATATGTTTACGAGACTAATTTTGACAGTGACCAAGTTTCGGCTTGGTTACCATCTTCCGATTGATACTGGAACAAGCTAAAATTTCGAAGGACTGCCAAACTTCACGTCTTAAAATTATCAGATACTCTACGAAAAAGTATTTAGGAATCCCTCAGCAAGCAATATATATAAACATTTGCTTGTTTTACGTGAACTTATATATACATACATATATACATACACACACCACATATATATATATATGTATATATGTGTAATATTATATATATAATATATATATCTATATATATAGATATATATATATATATATATATATATATATATATATATATCTAAATATATATATAATTATATATAATATTATATTATATATATTATATATTATATATATATATATATATATATATATATATATATATATAATATAATATAATAATATATAAATATATATGTATACAAATTTGTACAGCATGCATATATGAGCACAGGACACCACGGAACGTAAACAACATAAAATAAACATATATATGCAAGTACATACATATATTTGTATGTACTTGCATATTTGGGCACAGGACAGTACAGAACGCAAACAACATAAAATAAACATAAAATACGAAAACAACATGAAATGCAAAATACGAAAACATGGGATACGGACTTTTATAGCGAACAACGAAAACAAGACAAGCAACACGAAAAAACGACCCTTCATCAGTTGTTGGCTATTTTTGGATTTCATATTTCGAGTATTTTACAAGTTACGTCTTCGACATAACAGTTCCTTCCGCAAAGGAAATTAAAGAAAATTTGGGATTTTGCGGAGGGTCAAAGTCGATAACAAAAACAAGACAGGGAAAACAGACAGGAAGGGCTGCTAAGCCTACGCAAGTTGAGTTGGTGAACGCCGAGGAACAAGCACTGACAGGAGACAGACAAGAATGCGTCCAATCTCCGTGGCTGATCAAAGAGAAAGAATGAAATTCAAGTTAGTAAAAGAGAGATGACCGACAGTCACGTGCGAGCAATGAGAGAGCCAAGGCGGAAGGGTAAGGGGGAGGGAGAGGGACAGACAGAGAACGGCGAAGGGGAGGGAAAGGAAAGGAAAGGATAAGAGAGGAAAACGAAAGGGAGAGAAGAGGAGATAAAGAGAATACAGAAAGGAAGAGAGAGGAAACGAAAGAGGGAAGGAAAAGAGACTGAAAGAGATAGGAAAAGAAAGGAGATGAAAAGAGATAGAAAGAAAGAGGAAGTGTCGCATTAAATATTATTAAGATAAAACTTACTTGGAAATAGATGCGTGACGTTCAATCATATAATAATATAAATAATATATAAATATACATGCATACATACACATATATATGTGTACATATATATATTTGTATATATATGTATATATGGGTACAGGGCACCACGGAACGTAAACAACATAAAATGAACATAACATACGAAAACAACATGAAATACAAAATACGAAACAAACGGAAAACAAGACAAGCAACCCGAAATGTGTATGTATGCATATATGTTTATATATTATTTATATTATTATGTGATTGAACGCCACGCATTCATTTTCAAATAAGTATTATCTTAATAATATTGATGCGACACTTCTTACCTCTTTCTGTCTCTTTTCCTCCCCTTTTTCATTTCACCTCCCTTCCTTTCTCTATTCTCTTTATCTTCTCTTCTCTCCCTTTCGTTTTCCTCTCTGATCCTTTCTCTTCCCCTCCCCTTCGCCGTTCTCTGTCTGTTCCTCTCTCTCTCCCTTACCCTTCCGCCTTTGCTCTCTCGCTGCTCGCACGTACCATCGGCCATCTTTTACTAACTTGAATTTCTTTCTTTCTCTCCGATGGACGCCAATTTAGTCGAAAGATGTCTTATGGGCAACCATCAAAGCTGCAGCTGAGGCATTCTAACCTGCTACTATTAAGGAATTGACAGATTCCATGACTAGCAGGGTTTTGGGAGTTATACGTCGAAAAGGCGCACATGTGATTAAATAATTCATTATAATAAATGTTATAATATTATTATGGTTTTCTGTTAAATATATTCTCAATGGATGCTTAATATTTACCATTACCCTTCTTAATTTTTTGAAAAAAAATGTATAGATTGTCTATATTCATTTAAAAGCTATTAGCGTGGATCACCCAAAAAGTGAAGAATCTGAAAGAAAAAAAGAAA
>NC_043000.1:84695256-84717756 GCF_006345805.1 Octopus sinensis
TAACAGTTTGTATCCCATTAAGAAAATTGTAGCATCCTACCAGCAAATCACTTAAATACCATTGTCACAGTATATCTATAAATATATGTGTATATGTAAGTATGCATGTGTGTTTGCACGCGCGCGTCTGTGTGTCTGGCACAGAGTGGGATTACTCTCAGTTGGAAACAGCGTAAGTGAAGAGCGTTGAGTACGTCTATTCCAAGAAAACAACATAGCTCCCATTTCTCCTAGTGGGATATAATTTTATCTGCAAGCATCCACGTATGCCTAGATAAAATATCACGAAACGAATCCAGTATACTCCCTCTAGATACCCTACCAACTAAATATTCCCCAGAACTGGGTATATATTCATGTTAACTCTGGAATACAATGTAAAATATTCCGGATTTTATATTCATTTTTGAAAGTTATTTTCACACTAAAGACACAGAAACAAAAATACATTTTTAATTTATCTTTCATATAAAACTTGAAAAAGTCGACAGAGAACTTTGATTTTTATTTCTTCAACCTTTTATCATAACAAAAAATAAAGGAAGACGCCTTATCTTTCTTAAGCCTCTCTTGATAAGAAGCATAGCTATGGAAATAGAATCTGATGTCTGCTGTAGAATTTCAAAAAATAAAGAATCTGATTATGTCCCTATAATTTTATGTGCAGAACACAAAAGATAAATTGAAGAAAAAAAGGGGTTCCATAAATGGTAAGCTATAAAAATACTGACGAATATTTGTTTTTAATTATTGTCTTCTATCATTTTACTTAATGAATTAGAAGGTGTGGCTTATTGGTTAGGCCATTACGCTCGTGATCGAAAGATTGTGGCTTCGATTTCTGGACCGGGTGATGCTTTGTTTTTGTGCAAAATACTTCATTCTCCGTTGGTTCAAGTGCACTCGGCTTGCAAAAATGAGTGCTCCATGATGGACTGGCGTCTTGTCCAGGCAGGGAGTGAATATAAACACCACAGAATCCATGAAACCGCCCTTATATGGCGGGAAGGGCTACAGACCCTATATTTCATTCTCTCTAATGCTGGTTGGATATCCCCCATATTTGCATATAAATAGAAGTTATAAAAATACTGACAAGTATTTGTTTTTAATAGATTATCGTCTATCATTCTATCTAATGAATTAGAAGAAGTGGCTCAGTAGTCAGAGTATTGTGGTTTCGACTCCTGAACCGTGCGATGCTTTATGTTCTTGAACAAAACACTTCAGTTCACGTCGTTTGAGTCCACTCAGCTAGCAGAAATGGGAGCACCTGCGACGGAGAAGCGTCCTGTCCAAGGAACAACGTGGAATGAAGTTGAATGACTGAAGTGGCATGAAGTCGAACAACGTGGAACGAAATGTTTTGCACAAATACTAATATATACCACAGAGTCCGGAAAACCGACGTTATGATCTTTCTTCTTTTTATTTTAACTAATTTTGGTTGGATATCCTCCATATTTGCAGATATCAAGTACTACTCTATTGCGAGTCCTGTCGAGCCTGATAACGTGTCATCCTTGAAAACAAAGAAATATCAGTGTGATTTGGAAGTCATGTTCATGACAACCCAATTATTTGCCCGCCTTTATCTATACTTTTATTTGATATAGTTGATGCATTCCTTTGTCAATAGTTTCTGTCCCACCGGAACATAATACGTACTTCTTAATCTAAAGTGTTTGGCTGCGTTTGAGGAAAAACAGGTCATTATGAAGAGCTTTATAATGGTTCGGTGACATGTGTATAACTACTATTGCCAGTAGCACAAATCAAAAAGTTGGGTTCAAATGTGACAGACGATGGAATAAACCACTGTTTATGACTGGTATCTTAATCTATGAACTCCATAAGAATGAAGGTCGAAGTCATTAAATTATCCGACGCCCTACAGTTTAGTTCAATCCACCACGCTATGTATATAGCGTAATATGAAGATTACTCAATAGCTAAAGTAACGCATGCGCACATATACACTTACATTCAGCTGGACATACTTGCACTCTTACAGATGCATTAATACACAAAAATAAACATTATGTTGGACAGCCAAATATTGATAGATTATTTATGTATGTATGTATGTATGTATGTATGTATGTAGTATGTATGTATGTAGTATGTATGTATGTATCTATGTATGTATATATATATATATATATATATATATATATATATATATATATATATATATATATATATATATATAGGTATATAGATATATATAGATATAGATATAGATATATTTATGTATATGAATATGCATATATATGTGTATATATATATATATATATTATATATATATATTTATATATATATATATAAGTATATATATATACATATATATAATTACATATATATTTATATATATTATATAAATGTATAATATATATATGTATATATGTGTTAGTATTTATGTGTAAGTATACGAATATATATATATATATATATATATATACTTGTATATATATATATATATATACTTGTATATATATATACTTGTATATATACATATATATATACGTATATATATATATATACTATATATATATATATATATATATATATAATATATATATATATATATATATATATGTGTGTGTGTGGTGTGTGTGTGTGTGTGTGTGTGTACAAAGAGAGAGAGACAGTGAGAGATCACAAAAAGCGTTCTATTTACACTGTTGGTAGCACAAAGTGAAATGTGTGAATATTAAAAAACATCACCAATCGTTCTCTCTGTTAATTCTAACACAGATGCAAACCTCTGAAGTAAAACATTCAATTTGCTGAAAATACATTAAGGAAAAAAGGAAACGTGAAAAACCTTTTATAACCTTTTGCGGTCGGTAATGTAATAGCATCGGGTATTCTAAGAGCTAGAATTTCACAAGAACAAGTGAGGAGAACGGGTTGACTTTATGATTATTGCTTTTGTTGTTGTTGTTGTTGTTGTCGTCTTCATCGTTTATCATTATTATTGTTATTATTATTAGAATTATTTTCGTTGTTGTTGTTGTTATTATTATTATTATTATTATTATTATTATTATTATTATTATTATTATTATTATTATTATTATTATGCTTGACTTTTGCTTTGTATTTGTACAAGTTGACTCGAAGTCACACCCAGAGACCTCAAGAGACAACAAGTTAGAAGTTCAAGTTGGTATTATGACTAGGGTGCCATAAATTTGGTTTTGCACAAAGTACTGTACCAGAGAATACTTAAGAAAACAAGAAAATTATAAGTTTGTTTTAAAATCTGGGATTGCATAGCCAGTATTTTACGTAGGATATGGGCAGTTCCCATAAGCACTATTTCTTTGAATTTCTGCCATTTTTGGATTTCCTGGTATGTGAGCGAGGTAACAATCAGCTCCTTTTGCTGTAGTTTAGTCTTGAGGTTCCACATTTTGTCAATTTATATTTCAAGATCTTTATACTTGCTCAGTTTTTGGTAGGTCTCGATAGATACATTTATATAGATGAGGAGGCCTGATTTTTGTCTGAAGTACTTGAATATAATGTCTGACCTATTCGCCTCTATCTTTCTATCAGTTTGAACGGTGAAGTTCCAGAGGAGTGAGATGTAATCCTTTTCAAGCACTGGAGGTGGTTTGTGTTCCCACCATTTATATCATGGGGCTGGTCCAAGTTTTTTCAAATTACCTAGTGAATCTAATGTGCTGTTCTATCATACCTGTTGAGGCTGCACAGGAAGACAACATGATCGTTGGTCTCATTTCAATGTTTACATACACGACATGTAGGGCTACTGCCGTTCTTTAATATGTTAGTCTGGTAGCTCCTTAAAGGTAAGCATTGATCTTGGACTGCTATGATAAACCCTTCTCCCTCTGATTTTAAGCCAACGCTCTAACTATTGATGAGGTAAGGGCTTTGTCAACATCGGCATTATTAGCTCTCTTTGGGTATTTGCCACTGAGTGGTTTTCCTTCCCGTTTATCATCATTATTATTATTATTACCATCATCATCATCATCATCATTATTAAGGCGGCGAGCTGGTGGAATCGTTAGCACGCCGGGAAAAATGTGTAGCCGTATTTCGTCTGCCGTTACGTTCTGAGTTCAAATTCCGCCGAGATAGACTTTGCCTGTCATCGTTTCGGGGTCGATAAATTAAGTACCAGTTACGCACTGGGGTCGATATAATCGATTTAACCTGTTTGTCTGTCCTTGTTTGTCCTCTCTATGTTTAGCGCCTTATGGGTAGTAAAGAAATAGGTATTTCGTCTGTCGCTACGTTCTGAGTTCAAATTCCACCTAGGTCGACTTTGCCCTTCATCCTTTCGGGTTCGATTAAATACGTACTAGTTACGCACTGGGGTTGATGTAATCGACTTAATCCCTTCCCCCAGATTTCATGCCTTGTGCCTACAGTAGAAAGGATTATTATATTATTATTATTATTATTATTATTATTATTATTATTATTATTATTATTATTATTATTATTATTCTCCTAGCTGGCTTGCTACCTGCAGCCTGCGGTACCATGCTATCCGTTCTTTTCAGCTACCTAATACCTTCCTGGCTATTCTGGCCATGCCAAGGTGGCAAGCCTTTTGTAATAGTTCTACTGGGCACTCTATTCCAATTTCCGTTATATTTCACTTGATGCCTTCTGACACTGCTCCTAAAGACCCAATAATGATTGGCACTATTTTCACCTTCATTTTCCATAGCCGGGCTATTTCGTACTTAAGGAGGTTGTATTTATCTATCTTTTCGCTCTCTTTCTTTCGTGGGTTAAAGGGGCATGCAACAACTATATAGCATATGTGGTGCACCTTGTCTACCATGATGAGGTCTGATCTGTTATGTTTTAGCACCTGATCTGTTTGGATTGGGAAATACCAATGTATTTTGTTAGTCTCAGACTCCACCGCCATCTGAGTTGTGTGCTCATACCACGTCTTGCTTCTCTCTAGCCCCCACTTTTCGCACAGTTTCCAAAACCATCTTGTAGTGGCTTTGGGAAAGTCTAGGGCATTCGTTTGTGAAATGGGCAATGGTTTTCATCACTCTTTGCAGATGCGCATTCCTAAGGTTGACCCTCCAGTTCGTGGCCAAAGCTTGGTCTTGCGCTGCCAGTATAGTGCTCTCGGTCTCTTTTTTTAGTGTTCCTTTCATCAGCTAATTCCACCTATTTTCCCGCAATTTCTGTTGTGGCAATATGAAATTGATAGTGTAGTCCCTTCTTGCGTAATTCTTCTTCATGCTCTTTTTGTACTTCTTCCTTTGTTTTTCCTTTTTTTTTCTCTGCTTTCAATACCCCTGCAACTAGCAAGGTTTCCTTAGTTTGGGCTAGGTAACTCATCAAACTCTCGAGTTCGATATGCACGCAATCTTCCACACTTATCAGTCCTCTTTCTCCATTTGAGCAAGTAAAGGTTAAAATAAATTCAAATGAATTAAAGGCAATAAAGGAGATTGTAATGTCCTGATTGAGGAAATGGAGTCGGAGTTGTGAAGCACCCAAATCGTAGACTACTCGTCAAAAACATAACACAAACAGTATGTGAACTATTCATAAGCATGAGACATTTCTTGTCCATTCCGTCAGTAATTATGTTTCAAGTACCTTCATATATGACAATTCTGAATGTTGTGAAATGCTTCACGAGATGCTCTGGCTCAAACTTAGTTGTTTGGTTCCCACCCATGTGTAACTGAGTTACCTACCTGTATTTCATGTTGTAAAGAATAATATCTTGTTTTAATTATTATGCTTTATATAATTTTCTAATTTGTCTTCAAACTTTAAAAATGTTAATATGTTTATTGTATACAATGTTCATTCTTCTTTTTATAATTCTTTTTCTTGTCCAACTCCCCATATTTTGTAGTCACATATTTTAACATCTTAGTACGTATGTGTATGTGTGAATGTATGAAACAGTGCATGAATGTGTGTATGCATGAATGAATGAATGTATGTATGTATGTATGTATGTATATTTGTATGTATGTATGTATGTATGTATGTATGTATGTATGTATGTATGTAGTATGTATGTATGTATGTATGTATGCATGCATGTATGTATGTTACCTGAGTTACCTTCTCCTAGAAGGATGCCCTAACAAAGGCTAGGAGTCCTTCACGCCCAATGGTTTAACCGCGCGATCGGGTATTCAGTCCGATTATTTCTATGTCCCCACGCATGATACAGCCTTAAGCCTTAAGAAAAAAAATGAAAAAAACACAAATTTATTGGATGGCCGTTGACTCTCAAGAGTTCCTCCACCCTTTGACGGGTTTTGTTTTTCATCCCGCAGGGTGTCCAATAAACACCCTCCTCACCAAGCAAGCTTGGTGGGGCTACCAGTTTAGTCGCCGACGACTCGACCATGCAACAGGTTGCTCTGGGTTACATGTTACCAGTAGCACTCGAAAGTGACCTGCCATACAAAAAAATACAGTTATATGTACAATCAAAAGATGTAAGGATACAATGGTTGGTGAAGAAGAAAGTATGATTTAAATTCGCTTTGTATATATATTTGTGTGCTGTGCGTGCTGATATATAAAACTGTGTGTATGGGTTTTCTAGAAAAAACTGTGTGTATGATTTTTCTAGAATTCGGGATGTACTTACAGATATCTTTACGAAGTAGAATGTCGTGTTTTCGATCGTGGTTGCTACACATGGTAACACAGATTTACGACAAGAAGACACAGTTATTTTCTTTTTTGTAGAATCATTAAAGGTACTATTCCAATATCCAAGGAATGCATATATATAGAGGATAGCCAAGGATAGCCAAGGATAGAAGCAAACCTGACTATCCATGTACCAAAAAGGATAGAAACAGACAGCGCACACAAATGTGTAAATTCCACCTGAAAGGTGTCTGCTGGCATAGAGAAGAAGGTGCAGGCTGCCGTTTTGCACATCAAAGACCCTGCCACATAAACACGAAACAGGTCAGAAACCAACTACCAAAAGGAAAAGGAATGGCCCACGCACCACCTGCCCCAAAACGGAGGTACGCAGATGTGGTGCGTGCTACAAACTGCCAACATGTTATTGAAAGGGCAGCTGCTGAACAAGAATCTTTTTTGTGCATGGCACAAAAGATTGTACAGCAGCTAACCTGGCTCCATCAAACTCAAACTCGCAGATGGGACTATCCACAATACACAAGACCGCCACAGCAATTAGACCCAAGGTGGACACCGCCGGCAACAGCATACACCTCACCTCGATGCTCCTACTGAACATCAGAGGACTGCTAACACTCAGTAATAGGACGAAAACGTCTGTGTATATATTTTCTGTTTTTCCCTTCTTTGTATTTCAGATGGTTTTTCTTTAAATATGTCTTGTTACGTTTTCATTCAAAAGTTATTCAGATAATGATTTGATTTGATTTTATTATTTCGTTCCGATTCAAAAATTGCAGCTAATTTCAAATTTCGTAAAATCCAAGGCTCTCGGTGTGTAAGTATAGAAGCTCTTGTGTTAAAGCAAAGGCTCAGATGGAGTGGTCATCTGGTCAGAATGAAGGATTCAAGGATGCCAAAACAACTCTTTTATGGAGAGTTAGCTAAAGGAGAACGACCTCCGCATAAACCATAAAAGAGGTATAAGGACTTGCTGAAGGCTTCCTTAAGAGATGCTTGCATCTCTCCTGACACATGGGAAGGCATAGCTATTGATCGTAGCAGGTGGAGAAGTATTGTGCATGAGGGGACAGCCACGTTTGAGAAATCTCGAGTTGCACATGAGAAAGTAAGGAGGGATGTCAGGAAGGGCATCGATGTTACACTTCCAGAAGGGAAGGGTCTTCCTTTGATTCTGACATGCAATGTCTGTGCAAGACCCTGCCTCAGTAAAGCTGGACTCATGAGTCATCTCCGTAGTCATAAAACGAGACAGATGAGTGACAACCTGGCCACTGGTGGTGGTGTAACACACCATACTAATCATATCTGTCGGGCATGTGGAAGAGAGTGTAATTCGCCAGGAGGATTTAAACGAAATGCAAAGGTACATGAAGCCCAGTTACAACTACAGCCGGCTATTACCAGTAAAGGTCTTAGTTGCCAATTTTGTACAAGACATTGTAGATCTTTAGCTGGGCTAAAAAGTCACATTCGATCACAGCACCAGTAACAGTTAAGCTTCGTGCAATGGCCATACTCGATAACGAGAGGGCAGCCATAATGTATGTATGTATGTATGTATGTATGTATGAATGTGTGTATGAATGAATGTATGTGTGTATGTATGTATGAATAAATAAATGTATGTATTTATATATGTATGCATGTAAGTATGTATGTATTATGTATGTACTATGTATGTATGTATGTATTTATGTATGTATGTATGTATTTATGTATGTATGTATGTATGTATGTATGTATCTATGTATGTATCTATGTATGTATGTATGTATGTATCTATGTATGTACACTGGTGTGCGGGCGTGTTAGACTCACGATTGAAAGATTCTGGTTTCCATTCTTGGACACTTTATTTCACGTTACTCTGGTCCACTAGGCTGGCAAGAATGAGTGCTCTTCCAACGGAACGGTGTCCCGCCCAAGGGTGAGTGAAAGATACACGCCACAGAATCCTGGAAATCGGACTTATGAGCCTGTGGGTTGGGAAGCACCTTGAATCTTCCTTTTTTAGCTACGTAGGCAGGCAGGTAGGTAGGTAGGTAGGTAGGTAGGTAGGTAGGTAGGTAGGTAGTAGGTAGGTAGGTAGGTAGGTAGGTAGGTAGGTAGGTAGGTGGGCAGGTGTGAGGTCATGTGTAATAAAGCTAGCTTCATTCGGTTTCTGGTCAATCTAGATCAATCAAAATCTTTCGACTGGTTCGGCCATCGATACCCAGCGGCTTTGAAGAGTACAGTCTGTTTCGTCCTGTTTGCGAAGATTTGATCTCTTTCATGTACAACAGCAACTGTTCGTGGCTCAGACTAAATAATCTAAAAGAGGTCAGTCGCCTCCCGTAACCGTTTCGAATAACATTCATGGGTACCTTTCCCATTGCTTCAGTACATTTTAAGCTTTTGAGTCTCTGCTGTGGAGGCTAGAAGATTTGAGACGTATACTACTGGAACTGATAACTCAGATATAATATGGCTCAAATCAGCAATCGCGATAATATGCTCAGAACAGGAGGAATTGAAATTATGGGGGATACATATACTTGTATGGAAGGGAGTAGTATATGTGTCTCCTGTCCATACCAGCTTTAAGATTATAGCTTCAGAACTCTTTCATTCACGTAATTTCTAGTTTCTGTGTGTCAACGTTTCTCGTCCAAACGTCTTGTCTTGACAATTTATCGATCTATGTCTTTTTATTCGTTAAGACGGTAGAATATTATATAAAATGGATTTGCCTATCACTTTGTGTAGGCTGTATAAGCACGTTTAGGTTACTCGTTGGTTCAGACTATTTATAGCAATAGTATTATATGGCTTTCTTTCATTTTGTAAATTATATTTCTAACACCAGAATTTTTGCTTGTCGCCTGTGTTCTTTCTATTTTTACTTTTTCGTATTTTTTTTAACTCTTATAATTTTCTTTACCAATTTCCTCCATAATGGTGAAGACAATCTTTCCTATTACATTTCCAGCAAAGATCTACATCTTTTTAAAGCAAATATTTTTTTATTTATCAACTATTTTCTCACATTTATTTTCTTCTACACCAACAGCATGTACCTGATTTTGTTGCCTTTACATATACACTTACACACATGCACAAATACATACACACACTTGCGATGCACGCGTGCACAGATAAATATACAAATGTATGTGCGCGTTGTGTATAGGATGCGTGTTTGTGTGTGCTCACGCGCTCACATATGCATGTGCATATTCATATTTGAATGTGTATGTGTATACATACATACACACACACACACACACACACACACATATATATATATATATATACGCACAACACACACACACAGATATGTATTTATATATAAGTATACAATAGGTATATATATATATATATATATATATATATATATATATATATAATTAATTAATAAGGGTGAGAGAATTAGATACTAATTTAATAGTATATCTATTCAACACCAAGTGGCCTAGTGCTCCGAGAAACCTGGATTATTATAATATTTTATAATATATTATAATATTTTTACAAAATAATATAAGAGAGTGGTCACTATATGGCTCACTCTAGCACTAGTTAATCCAAAGAGTTTTGGCTGACGAGCTACAAGTGGATTTTTTTTTGTAAGTAAAATTACATTTAATTCATTAATAGCGAAACAATTGTCCCAAAATAATCTGTATTTTTGTTATTTTTTATTTGCCCTCCGTGTGAGCTAACAATCGTACTGACTTTCATGGGAAATTGTATTTTTGTGGTTGAAACCTTTTGGATTAACTAGTGCTAGAGTGAGCCATATAGTGCCCTCTCTTATTTTATTTGTAAAAATATAATATATTATAAATTTATAATAATCCAGGTTTCTCGGAGCACTAGGCCACTTGGTGTTGAATAGATATACTATTAAATTAGTATCTAATTCTCTCACCCTTATTAATTAATTATAATTATGCTGCATTTATTTCTAATGCAGTATTTGTTTCCGTGAAAGTTTGGCGCGCTGTTATTTGGGGCATTTGAATTATAACGTCGGATGTAATCAATTGACCACACGTGTATTATCGTTATGGTAAAATCATGGCGTGTGATTGAGTGGATTTCATCCAGATAGTTTTGGCTGACGAGCTACAAGTGGATTTTTTTGTAAGTAAAATTACATTTAATTCATTAATAGCGAAACAATTGTCCCAAAATAATCTGTATTTTTGTTATTTTTTATTTGCCCTGTCCGTGTGAGCTAACAATCGTACTGACTTTCATGGGAAACATGTATTTTTGTGGTTGAAACCTTTTGGATTAACTAGTGCTAGAGTGAGCCATATAGTGACCACTCTCTTATATTTATTTTATATATATATATATATATATAGGTATATATGTATACATATATTCATACATATAAAAATATATATGCATATACATACACACATTCATTTATGTGCATGTGTGTGCGTAGGATTGGGTATGCGTGTATAGAGCTAGTTGTCTGTGTGTATATATGCCTATGACATTCTCTTCCCATGTATTCTTTTCCTGAATTATTTATGCACGGTCGTTCCTAATAATTCTCCAACTCACTCTCTTTAATAAATATAGTTTCTTTGTATTGTGAAGAAATAGTAAAAAGTACATTTTCTCTTCCCACCCCTTCCCCTCTCCACGCATTTTTTTCTTACGTGTACTTATTGCTTTCTTCTTTCACATACCATTATTCTTACAATAGACGGCAACAGAATTTTCATGCAATGTTGATTTACTGGTGATTTACAGTCTTACCATTTCATCAATCTAACTGTGTAGACTGATTGACATTTATTTGACTTTGTCCCTTCTGTATCGTTGTAAAGTCACCAATTCCCTTCTCGCTCTAGTTGTAATTATTATTATAGTAGTGAACTCATGCATGCTGCTAAGGCTGGGCACTGGGCAGCACTGACCCTTACTATTTAATGGTGCACTCCCAGATTTAGGAAATACAGTTTACAAAAATCTTTCCGTAATACAAATTAGTGCCCACCCAGAATATTCTGAAATACCCCAGGCACCAAAGTCTGGCGGCGGGCTTTGGTGGGCTTGCAGAATCGTTACGACCTCGGACAATATGTCTAGCGGCATTTCCCTCTGTTCTGAGTTCAAATATGAAAATAAGTAGATGAACCGTGGGGTAAATGTAATCGACAAGCCCCAGGTAGATATAACCGACTTGCCTCTACCCACCAAATTGCAGGTTTTGTGCCTATAGTAGAAAAGATTATTTGAATTGAAATTCTGCCTAGATCGACTATGCCTTTCATCCTTTCGAAGTCGATAAAATAATAGCAGTAGAGCACTGGGGTCGATGTAAATAACTTATCCCCTCCCCTAAAATTATTATTATTATTATTATTATTATTATTATTATTATTATTATTATTATTATTATTATTATTAAGGCGGCGAGCTGGCAGACGTTAACACGCCGGGCACAAAATGCTCAGCGATATTTCGACCGCCTTTAAGCTCCGAGCTCAAATTCCGCTTAAGTCGACTTTGCCTTTCATCCTTTTGAGGTCGATAAAATAAGTACAGTTAATCACTAGGTCGATGTAATCGACTTACCCACGCCGCAAAAAGTGCTGGCCTTGTGCCAAAATTTGAAATCATTATTATTATTATTATATTATTATTATTATTATTATTATTATTATTATTTCAAAATTTTCTTGTGTCTCAGCTCTATGATGGAATTTAGGTGGGTTTATTCTTGGACAATAAGTCACTACCTGTGACTTCAGCTATCTAAGAACTTTCAAATGATCTTCATCCTTCCTAACATGCTGGTGAGTTTCGTGTAATGTATCTGCTTCCGCAAGCCAATCTGTTTTTTGCCCACGCCTTGACTCTCTTCTTCGTCTTTGCTAAAGTTCCAATGACAATTGGTGCGGCCTAACTTTTTCTGCAAAGCCACAGTCTGCTTAGCTCTCTCTTCAGGTTCATATATACATCTACCTTGTCGACTTCGTTTTCTTTTATTTGATACAAGTCTCAAACGGCAGGCCGCATCAATTATGTTATAATTCCGTTCTCTTTTCTCAAACATTATGTTCTAGGACATGATCCGTTCGGATTAGAAAGCCCCAAAGATGTTTGACCTCATCATTTTCAGTCATGCTGCCTGGGTCCTCAGGGAAGTCCAAACTCCTCACACAGTTTCTAATAAATGATCTTTATCATGTCTCCAAGATTTATACTGTTCCTATGCGAGTTTAGAGCATTCATTTACTACGCGGTTTACTTTTTCTTCTGGTTCATCGCACAATCTGCACAATGACGATACATTGACTCCTTCCCCTTTGTATTATCTGCGCAGAGGGATTGATCTGAGCAGCCATGTTAAATCCTTGTTTCTTTTCTGAGAACCAATTCCTTATTGAACCAATTCCAAGTGCCTTCACTTGGAATTCTTCTCTTTCCGCCTCAGTATTTTTCATAAATTGAGTGTGTGTTTTCCATACTATTATTATTATTATTATTATTATTATTATTATTATTATTATTATTATTATTATATTATTATTATTATCATCATCATCAGTGTTGTTATTATTATTATTATTATGTGAGAGAGCAGTGCATGCCATCAAAGTGACACTGGGGTAAAATATACGAAGCCCAATATACCCATCATGACTACCCGTCTGATAAGGGTACACCAGGCACATGCATCACAACCATATGTGCGCGACGTGGTGATCTCATATCAAGATAAACAGCACATGACCTTGCAGGTGGGGCCCAGTTAGAATTTTCTTCAGGTTGAGTAGCCCATCCCGCTCAAAAGGTCCCTGAATAAGGGTTGTTTAAGGATGTTGAAAGAACCACCCATTATTATTGCTGTTGTTGTTGTTGTTGTTATTATTATTATTATTATTATTATTATTATTATTATTATTATTGTTGTTGTTATTATTATTATTATATTATTATTATTATTATTATTATTATTATTATTAAGGCGACAAGCTTGCAAAACCGTTAGGACACCGGGCAAAATGCTTAGAGGCATTTCACCCGTCGCTACGTTCTGAGTTCAAATTCTGCCGATGTCGACTTTATCTTTAATCCTTTCGGGTTCGATAAATTAAGTAACAGTGAAACGCTGGAGTTAATGTAATCGACTAGTCCCTTCCAACCAAAAATTTCAGGCCTGTGTCTTTAGGAGAAAGGATTATTAAGACGGCAAACTTGCAGTACCGCTAGTACTCCGGACAAAATGTTTAACATCATTTCGTCCGTCTTTATGTTCTGAGTTCAAATGCCACCGATGTCGACTTTGCCTTTCATTCTTTTGGGATCGCAAAATAAATACCAGTCACACACTTGGGTCGATGAAGTCAACTTACCTCACCCCTAAAATTGCTGGCCTTGTGCCAAATTTTGAAACCATTATTATTACTATCAGTGTTAGTATTAGTATTATACAAAAGCTCCTAGATATTTATTTAATTAGCATGGATATTCCTGAGCAAATCTTTACAAATCTCATGAATTTTCTTTGAGATTCTTTCAGAATAAATGATGGCACTTCACAGCTAGACGACAATGATTGCCTCAGTTTCAATATTCTTCAACCAGTAATAGTAGCAGTTTGGCTGTTGTGCCAGTTATTACAGGAGCAATTGTTGTTATTGTCTTCCCTAATCTCTTGCTCTCTCGGGCTAGATTCTGACATTTCTCAATTTCCTTAATTTCTTTGCTATCCATTCTACTTTTATATGGTATTGCAAATTCTATTATCTTACACGGTTTGTACTTTCTGTCCTCTATGAGTATAGCTGGTCTTCTTGCTTAGCCTTATTCGAGCAATCTCATAAAATCCTATAAACATCATCATCATCATCATCATCATCATCATCATTTAACGTCGTCATGAGCAGCAGTAGTAACAGCAGCAACAACAGCAACAGTAATAGTAGTAGCGGCAGCAGCAACGATAGCAGCAACAGCATCGATAGTAGCAGTAGCAGCAGCAGCAGCAGTAGTAGTAGTAGTATTAGTAGTAGTAGTAGTAGTAGTAGTAGTAGTTCTGTTTTTGTCATCGTTTTTCAAATTTTTGGAGTATGGAGTTAAATTAAGTGGAAAACTGTTTTAATTAAATTACAATTTCTTCTTATAAAGGTAATTAATTAATTGCTTGTATTTTTTTTTCCGTTTAGGGGCAAATGCTTTTAATATGCGAAGAAAATATTATCTCCTTAATTCGCAAACAAATAAAATTGCTTCTTCAAGCGGAACGCCCCAGAAAAACTGGAGCCGCAACGAACACGTATCTAAAAACGTTAAACGGCGGGGTGGGGGGAGAAGGAAAATGAACAAAAACACTTCATTACAAATCCTGCACTCTTGCACATTTTGTAAGAAAAGTGACATTTCTGTAGATAGCAACATTCCTGGGATCATTTCTAGCCACAATTTTAGGGACAAAAATAAAAACAAAAACAAAAACAGTAACAACAAAATCTGTAACATTCACGCTCACATTTTTCCAAGCAAGAACATTAGCTCTAATGGAAGATGTTTCATCGACATTGCTAAACCCGAACGGTTTGGTGTCAAAATCAAATCTAGTCAAAGTAAGAGTGTATCTTCCTTGGCTAATATATTTTATAGGGCATGAGGGATGCGATTTATCTCTGCTTCACGAAAACGGAAAAGTGTTTGGTGTGCCGGCAAAAGAGTAACTAAAGTTAGCCTTGGCCGACTCATGAACTAGTGTGTTCTCACTTGATTAGAGAACATGATAGTTAGTTTTGCCTTCAAGGCTGAGAGCGAGGTGAAGTGACACGCTGAGCAGGTGAACGACACACCTATTTGTAGGTTGATACCACGCTGCATGGCACAGAGGAATTCAAGAGTTTCGATGCGAAACAGTAATCTATGACTTTCTTTCAACTTTGTGGCTTAGTATGGGTAGATGGTGAATGGAAAGGTGATGAAAAGTGAATTGTGATTAGAAGAAAGTGCTAATGACCCACTCCACAGAAATCTCTGAGCCATTCCGGTGCTGAGTTGTGTCATGGGCGCAATAACAAAAGAAATAAGATTGGCAAAAGAAATGAGATTGGCAGTACTAGACAAGCATCCAAAAGTTAAGCTTTGACCCAAATGAGACACTTGTTGGCTTTTTGCCTTGAGGAAGAGGGAGTGTAGCACTCAGGAACAGAAAGAGCAACAGCAATCGTAGGTGAATGAGGCTACTCTTTCGACAACGCTGCTGATGCACCAACGGTTTCAACTCCGATGATGGTCGAGGAACCAGCTTTGTACACAACTCCAGAAACTGAGGAAACAATGGTCCTCTTCTCAGCAGTGCCACCTTATCATTTGATGATGCTGGGGAATAAATTTAGATTGGAGAGGAGTTTTTTGATGAAGAATGAACGGAAAAGTGTTGTTAAGTAAAAAAAATATGTATATATACCGAAAAATAGTACAAGAAGGATTCCCTTCTACGGAATAATATAAGGTTAACGGTCAGCGATTGAGATAGGTGATTCTTACATGAAAGCTGGGCGCTCTGAAATCTAAAAGATTGAAGATATGCTGCATTATAGTGTGTTGTTAAATACCGCAATCAATGGTCTACAATAACGTCAAACAAGCTTTCCCAGATGATGGTAGATGTTTTCTACATCGTCCAGCACAAAAAATACCTACGAACATATCTTGGTCACCTGGTTCCAAAACGATGAGGGGCAAGTAGGCAGAGACGTGGTTTATTTATTTGCTTGTTTGTTTGTTCTTTTTATCATTGATATGTTTTTATGTCTTATGGCAGTGCTATGGCAGTATCGTTAGAGTGTCGGACAAAATGATTTACGGTTTTAGTTACTGCTCTTTGCGTTATGAGTTTCAATTTTGCACTTCAGGCTTCCGAAGTCAATTTTGCACTTCAGGTTTCCGAGGTCAATAAAATAAAGACCTGTCTTTAACTTGGTTGGTACAATTGACTACTCCCCTGCCAAATATTTGTTATCTTAGAAATAGTTATCATATGTTATAATATTATATATCTTATAACAATAGAGCGACGTATATATTGCATATTAAGATTCAATTTGCAGTATGCAATATAAAATTTTGTTATATGATAAAATTGTAATTTAACATTTTATTCAGAATATTACATTTTATGAAGATTACGATTCACAGCAATATCTAGATTTTACGCTATTTCACTGAATGTAGCTTAACAGTATTCACATTACATCACTGTTTGCTGCAGATTATAGTTTACGATATTTACAACATATTATAATATGATACATGGTAAAGTTTTCACATCAATTATTTACAACAATCTCCTAATGTGCTACACGTTACCCAATGCAGCATGTCACCCTCTTACTGTATCTTGAGACTTATCAAATGAATAAATGAATATTTCATCTTATTGTTCTCATAGAAGAGCGATTAAATATACGTAAAGAAATTAATACAAGCACACACACACACACACGCACGCACGCACGCACACATATATATATATATGTATGCATGTATGTATGTATGTATGCATGTATATATATATATTTATATATACATATATATATTTATATATATATATATATATATATATATATATATATATATACATATATATATATATTATATATATATATATATATATATATATATATATATATATATATATATATATATAATATATATATATATATATATATATATATATAACATACATATACCGGAGTAAACACATAAATGTGAAACAAGGTGGAAAAAAGAGTACTCAAATACCAGTGGTAGAGTAATATGCCTTATTTAAAGCAGCAGGAAATTCAACAAAACCTGTTACTCTGAGTTTCCCGTTGCCGTTCATCGGACAGTTTTTGCTAAAACTGTCCGATGAACGGCACCGGGAAACTCAGAGTAACAGGTTTTGTTGAATTTAACATTATATATATATATATATATATATATATATAGAGAGAGAGAGAGAGAGAGAGAGAGATAGATAGATAGATAGATAGATAGATAGATAGATAGATAGATAGATAGATAGATAGATAGATAGATAGATAGATAGATAGATAGATGATAGATAGATATGTGTATATGTATATAACGCGCCTACAACCTACGAAACCTCTTGGTTCACAGCTTCTTCCGTAACCCAACTTCCCAGCCCGACTCCTTCCCCTGCTCCCGCCCACCATGCCGCACTTGCCCTTACCTCTCACACCACCTCCTGACCGGCACCAATCATCGACCCTATCACATCACCAACTCCTTCACCTGCACTTCTACCAATATCATCTACTTCATCTCCTGCTCTCTCTCTGCCCTTCTCTATACATCCGGCAAACGGGACGCCGCTTGGCTGACCGGTTCGCGGAACAACTCCGAGACATCCGAGTCGACAATGACACCCCGGTCTCGTGCCATTTCCACTCTACCGGTCACTCTTTGCAACATCTGTCCGTGTTCGGATTGTCCGTGCACAGGGAACCTCCAGACTCCCGTTTGCGCCGTGAACAGGGATTAATCTTCTCTCTGCGCTCTTTTGCCCCCATGGGCTCAACTCTCCTCCCCTCTTCATTTAAACTCCTCCTCTCGCCTCTCTTCCCCACACACCTACTTCTTCCCACCTACCTCTCTTGCTCCGACTTCTCTTCACTCCTACTGTTCTTCTCTCTTCTCTTCACTCCTACCCACCTTCCCCTTCATCGTCACCCCTCCCTCGTAAGCCCATCGCACCCCTATACATTCCACCCCACATTCCCTATCCTTCCCCATCCCTGACACCCACTCCTACCCCAGCTCTACCCCACCCTACGCCTACCCACTTACCACACCTCTACCTCACCCTCAGCCTCACCCACACCCCACCCTTGCTTTCCTCACTCTTGGCTCCCCCACTTCCCAAACACCATCACACCACACCGCACACCACTACACCATACACCACCATACCACACAACGCATCATATCACAACATACCACCACGCACACACCAGCACTGACCAATTCCCATCTCCACATTTTCACACCTACACATACACACACGCACACGTCAAGATCACCAGCCCTCTTCCACACGCACATACATGCTCTCTTATACACTCGCACGCGCACCTTTGTTTTGAGATCGCCACTACTTTATTATCTCCCCGTCTCCCTAGCTCTCCTGTGTGACTCTTCTGTCCGGCATTCGCCACTACACATTCCTTATTTTCTCTCTTTGTTTCTTTCTGTGTTCCTTTCTGTGGAAGAGCGTAGACTCGAAACGCTAAAGATGTATATATATATATATATGTGTGTGTGTGTGTGTATGTGTGTGTGCGTGTGTTGTGTGTGTATGTGTGCGTATATGTATGTATGTATATATATATATATGTATATACATATATATGTATATACATATATATATGTATATATATATATACATATATATATATATATATATATATATATATATATATATATATATATATATATATATATATATACTTATATGAATATATATACATATATAAATATATGTATAAGTATGTAAATACGCATGTGTATGTGTGTGTGTGTTAGAGGAAAAAGGACAACAAAACCTTGTTTTGTTATATTTTTTCCTCTAATATATATCTGCTAACTGTGAAGCCTGTTACAGATCCCTAACTACTGCCTCAGCTGTGAACTTGGAATCTAACAGTTAAACAATTATAGCACTTATGCAGCGCACCTATTCGTTTAGGTCACCAGTGAACTAGGCACCTCGTCGTCGTATCGGCGGAGTACCACACACACACACACATATATATACAGTGAAGGCGCATGACTCAGTGGTTAGAGCATCGAGGTTACGATCGTGAGGTTGTGAGTTCGATTCTTGGACCAGGCTGCGTGTTGTGTTCTTGAGCAAGACACTTTATTTCACGTTGCTTCAGTTAACTCAGCTGTAGAAATGAGTTGCGACATCACTGATGCCAAGCTGTATCGGCCTTGCCTTTCCTTTGGATAACATCAGTGGTGTGGAGACAGCAGGCCAGTATGCATGGACGACTGCTGGCCTTCCGC
Source organism: Octopus sinensis (assembly GCF_006345805.1). Classification (NCBI taxonomy): domain Eukaryota; kingdom Metazoa; phylum Mollusca; class Cephalopoda; order Octopoda; family Octopodidae; genus Octopus; species Octopus sinensis. The sequence continues at coordinate 84,714,973 of NC_043000.1, forward strand.
AAACAACCTTGCACGGACTTGTACCTTGGAGGGTAACTTTCTAGGTGCAATCCTATGGTCATTCATGACCGAAGGGGGTCTCCTCATCCTCATCCTCATCATATATATATATAATATACGTTACCCAAAATTAACTAATAGAAAACAGCTCTACCGTTAGAATTCCCCAGGCATATTTTGCAGACCGGTCTGTATGTTTGTATGTTTGAAATCTAAAGGCTGCCCCACTGAAGAAAACTGGCCTTCAGCGAATATTTTTTTGCTGAAAATAGTTAGAAACCGCGGTCTGGGAAATAGTTGAGACGGTAAACGTTTTTAATTTTCATTCTTTTCGTGAATTTATCTTTTTTGTGGTCTTGAGATTTCTACTGCTCTTTCTAGCACAACGCTTTCCTATTTGGAAGCCTCTTATTGTATGAATAATATGAATAATATATAGTCTAATGACTAATTCGTTTTTTGTGCTAAGCCACTGGTAATAATAATTTATTATTACCCTATTTTATTATATTGAAATACATACACATATGTATATATATATATAATTAATCAATATAGGGTGGCAAAAAATTTTGTAGAATTTTTTTTTTTGCCACCAGCGGCCTAGTGGGAAAAAATTAAATAGTCATAGACCATTTTTAAGTTCAACATCACAATCAAGGAACGGCCATAATAGGCCATTCACCCACTAGAAATAACAGCCAAAGCTTCAACCGCAAAATAACATTAATTCCGTAAACCAGGAGAAAATTAAAAAACATTTACCCTGTAATTTCTTATACGATGCACCGTTTCATCTACTGTTTAATGGTAAACTAACCTGATTAAATTAAATCAAGCCAATCTTCCATAGGCCCTTAGAATCGTCAGTAAGAAATAGCCAGATCGGAACAGATATTTTCACGAGGCATTTCTGTCCCTGCCTCGGCAATATCTGACCTAAAATTTTCAAATCATCGCACTCGCGCCAAATTTATCGGCAGCAAATAAATATAAGCCGCCGATTCCATTACGGAATTAACCAGAAAATTCATAATTAATCAATATAGGGTGGAAAAAAATTTTGTAGAATTCTTTTTTTTTTTGCCACCAGCGGCCTAGTGGGAAAAAATTAAATAGTCATAGACCATTTTTAAGTTCAACATCACAATCAAGGAACGGCCATAATAGGCCATTCACCCACTAGAAATAACAGCCAAAGCTTCAACCGCAAAATAACATTAATTCCGTAAACCAGGAGAAAATTAAAAAACATTTACCCTGTAATTTCTTATACGATGCACCGTTTCATCTACTGTTTAATGGTAAACTAACCTGATTAAATTAAATCAAGCCAATCTTCCATAGGCCCTTAGAATCGCCAGTAAGAAATAGCCAGATCGGCGGCTTATATTTATTTGCTGCCGATAAATTTGGCGCGAGTGCGATGATTTGAAAATTTTAGGTCAGATATTGCCGAGGCAGGGACAGAAATGCCTCGTGAAAATATCTGTTCCGATCTGGCTATTTCTTACTGACGATTCTAAGGGCCTATGGAAGATTGGCTTGATTTAATTTAATCAGGTTAGTTTACCATTAAACAGTAGATGAAACGGTGCATCGTATAAGAAATTACAGGGTAAATGTTTTTTAATTTTCTCCTGGTTTACGGAATTAATGTTATTTTGCGGTTGAAGCTTTGGCTGTTATTTCTAGTGGGTGAATGGCCTATTATGGCCGTTCCTTGTTTGTGATATATATATATATATATATATATATTATATATATATATATATTATATATATATATATAGGGAGAGAATTCACAAAAAAGACAAAATACGAAGACAGGTGGTGTAGACAACAAACAGATGTATTAGTTTAACGCTCGGGAAGTGTAAAAGTCTTTAAAGTTTCGAGCCTACGCTCTTCCACAGAAAGGAATACAGAAAGAAACAAGGAGAGAAAATAAGGAATGTGTAGTGGCTAGCGATCTATCATGGCTATCATATATATATATTACTTGAATCCTAACAGCTACGGTCAACCAAATTCACTCGTAATGCATTGATCAGCCCGGGGCTATATTAGAAGACTTCTCCAAGGAGCTGCGTATGGTAATTGAACCGGAAACTATGTTGTTACAAAGCCTACAATAGACATGTGTGCGTGCGTGTGTGTGTGTGTGTATGTGTGTGCGTGTGTGTATGTGTGTGCGTGTGTGTATGTTTTAAAAAGTAAAAACACACTCCGTAGTAACCTTCAGTTAGATAGTAAAGTTCCATAGGGTGAGCCATGGCAATATATAGGCTTCGGCCAATATGCATTATCGTATGACCTAATTAATCTTGTGACTTAGTAATAGCCAACACAAATGAAGGGATTATAAGAAAACGCTTCCTTTACATAGAAAACGGTTGTGCTGCATTACATGGGGCTCATCGTTCTTATTTAGTCTGAACCATATCATGGGAAGTACGCATCTATCCTGGTCATTTTGAATGAACATGCCCCACGAGCCTTTCGAGATCATTTTGCTAGTAAAGAGGCTATTTATGTTCAAGCTATACTGGGATTTAACATGCATTTAGTATTCCAGAACGCTCTACATAGTTTCTGGTGAGCTGAAACAATAATCTATGTACTGTATTGTTTTATCATGAACAAAACCAATGCAATTGTGAGCGTAGTCATACCCATTATATATTCACACAGTTATTTGAAGAGAAAACTTCTGAATTGAGGTGACAGTTCTTGTAGGCGAGATATTTGTCGTATGGTAATTTCGGTTACCAACTTGACAAAC
>NC_043000.1:84722756-84730256 GCF_006345805.1 Octopus sinensis
TCCTCCTCCCCTTCCTCCACCTACCAGTACTACTACTACTACAACTACTACTACTGCTGCTGCCGCTACTACTACTACTACAATTGTTGCTGCTGATACTGCTGCTGTTGTTGTTGTTGTTGTTGCTGCTGCTGCTACTACTACTACTACCACATTAATAACAAAGGGAGTCATATATGATTAACGATTGTTTTGTTGAAGTGCACTGATGAGTTGATGGCTTGAGAAGCATTCAACTGCAATTCTGTCCCAATCAATTCATTAACACCCAGCACCCAAAGATAATTAGTCGGACAGCGTTTATTGTTTCCAGCTTTATTGATTTATTATATTCTAGAGGATCACATTGTGTTTTCAACTCATCAAAGACTTTTAGTCCCATTCAGATGCCATTTTATTGATCGAGGTGCGGTGAACACTATAATTCCTTTAAAGTTAATCTCTATTGTTGATCCTGTAAGTAAAGAAATTATATCCCTGTCATCGATGAAATATCCATAAAATATCTGAGATATCGAATAAGATAAATGTGATAAACATTTACTTCGAATTATTGGAAGTTTATAATAGATGAAATAGAAAGGGAGCGCTCGTGGGTTGACGGGAACAAAACGGTGATCAACTTTACAATGGCGGTGGCGAGTTGGCGGAGACTGCCGGTCGACGAACTATAAGCAATGTTATATGACAGATATGCATTTTCAGTTCTTTATGTTCTAATTTCAAATTCATCGGGAAGTGACTATGACATATATTTGTGTAATGGATTAAATAAACATCAGTAATATACTGAATCGCTTTCATCTCTGTAATTGATCACCTTATTTCCAGTAATTTATTGTATCATTTCAATCGACTAAAACGGCTCTACTGTAAAAGTCTTTCTTGCGTCTAATCAACTTAAACCAATAAATGGTTAAAGATGGTGTTCTTGAAACATGGAGGAAACCGGTGTGTAGAATGATTTGCTAAGTTGGCCGATGGAAACGGTAAGCTATAACATAGGAATCTATAGAGATACACTTTAATACTGTGTAAACATGAGAAAGTATTTATAAGTAAAGATTCGCTGTACATTGATAACACAGTTTGTCTTGATAGATACAAATCTGAAAGTGATTACTTAGAAGAAAACATTATCGCAGTGACAAATTTATATTTTTCAAAGAATATCGCTAAGTGGTGAGTTACAAGTAACCAGATCATTAGGACATATGACAACCGATAGATGGCTGGTCTATAGCCTAACATCTCTCTCTCTCTCTCTCTCTCTCTCTCTCTCTCTCTCTCTCTCTCCCCTCTCTCTGTTGCGTCTCTTGTCAAGGCACTTCACTCTAATCGGCCGAATTAGTCAAATTCTAAGTACGTAAGCAAGGGTACAACAGCAAAATATTTGAAATTCTTATTATGTTGCAATACAGTTTATACTCTTCTTGAGAGCCTAAAATTATTTTATTTCCATTCTTATTTACCACATCGGGAGTCTGACACGACCAACCACCACCAATAAAAACTAAATACAAAATGAATGAGTAAATCAAGTTGTATACTTATAGGTCTCTTGTTTCAATCTATTCTAAGTTTTTCATAGCCTCAGTACACGAAGCTATTGAAATTAAATTATTAATCATATAGTACTTCTGGTATACACAGGAAGATTGCCTTATTAAAATCAGAGATCAACATTTTTCGTGCTGGGATGGATAAACATTTTGTTTTATTTTCAAATATAGTGAGCACTATTTAAATTGGTGCAGACAGAAGCAGTTGAAAGACTGATGTAATGTATTTCATCCTATAAACAGAAATTAATTCAAAATCGAAGCCAAGGAAACACTCGTAAATTATACCACTGTTTCTATCGTTTACAGTATGAAATATATCTGCTCTGGGTACCTATATTACAGATAAATATAATTATAATAGAGTTGACCATAAACTCAACACAGCCCTGTTGATTCGGTTTCCAGAGTAATATCAAATAAACCAGCTACAATTTCTAAAATGCGAATAATTATCACTATATAGTGTTTAATTATTGTTTAGCTCCAAATAATCACTGAATGAGCAGATTTATGATATAAAGTGCTCCTGTAATGATCACCACGTTTTTTGTTTGTTTGATTATTTATGTCTGTTTTCTTATTTAGGAATTTGATACCCTAAAATACATTGAATAATATAACTTCACAACGCATCTTCTTTTGGGATAAGTGGTGTCTGCAAACTGGAATATAAATCATACTTTTTGCTTTTTAAAATTCAGTCTGTCTTTTTCTGACACAAATAGATAAATAACGAGAGAAAGAAGAAAGATTTGACTTTATTGGAATTTCAGAAAAACTAAAATTGTATTTATAACATAAGATATATATATTAAAGTTGACGAATATTCAACAGTAAGAATGGTGCTTTATTGAAAATTTCCCTTAGTTTCAATTTAATCAAAATTTCTAAACTTCATAAGATCCAACCAACTTTTTTTCATTTTTTGCTCTTCTTTTCAAAATTATTTGTTTAGTTTTTTTTTTTATTATTTCAGAAATTTCATAAACGCTTACTAGATATGACATTGAGTCTTCTTTTTTGGTACCAGATAGGAACAACCATTATTATAGTGAGGGGGTGGTTTATTTCCTTCCCTATGGAAACATATTCTTTGTATCTGTAATAACGATACCAGATATTGCAATAATCTTGAAATAACGGGATCATACAGACTATAATAACCTCGTTTATCATGAAATAATATAATATATTGCAAGACATATTCTGCAATATCACTACTGCAATTTGAGCAATAAATCTCTCTTTTCTTATATGAAAAAGTTTGCCATTCTAATCTTTATCATTTATAGTTTGAAAAATACATAAAATTTTCCTTCTTGAAAACAAGAATTAGCGGCATCTCAAAAACCTGCCGAGAAGTGTTGAAGTTTAACAAACACTATGTGAGAATGGGCAGCATTTAAATAACAATACATACAGAGGTTAGAATTGCTATTTACTGGAATGTGATCTATGTCTGTTCTTAAAGGTTTCTGTTAATATTCTACTCCAAATAGATTCATTCCTTAACTAACTTAATAATTAAACGGTGTATTTTCTTAGCTTTTCAGTTTGTTTCTGCAAAACATTAGAGACACTTGATACTGATATGCTGTGTCGATAATTAATACTTTCATTTTTCTCGTGGAAAATAAATGTTTTATAATGTACTGTCTGCTACTAGGCTAAAATTTCCTAATATTTTCAAATTGCCGTTTTCCAATTCTTTAAGTTGTTCCAAGTAAGTTTCAAATATTGTAGAACTAGTTCTATTTTTGAGATGGCTTTACAATTTCTATTATTACAACATTATCTTCTAGCCAGTCATTATTTTTGTTAAACTTCACTTCCATTTCAGATCCCAATATTTGTAATTTCGCTAAGATGGCGAGTTAACGGAATTTTTAGCACGCCGGGCGAAATACTTAGCGGCATTCCGTCCGTCTTCGTGTTATGAGTTCAAATTCCGCCGAGATCGATTTTGTCTTTCCTCCTATCGGGGTCCATAAAATAAGTGCCAGTTGAGTAATGGGATCGATGTAATCGACTTGCCCCCTCCCACCAAATTGCTGGCCTTGTGCAAAATTTGTACTCCATATTTTTTATTTCACTTTAGTGGACATCGATACGTTTATGTTGATTTCTGCTGGTGTTAATCTTTAGAATTTTTGCAAGTTGTTTTCGGAGATAAGTTACCCACTTTTTTTAGTGCTATATCTTTTAATCAATTGTTTTATTTTTTTTTTTTTTGTTTGTTTTCTTTGGATTCGAATATTTACAGATCCTCATTTATCAATTGTGGACCTGCTTTATTCATAGTTTATTTCTATTTAATTATAAGACGGTATGCATTTCTGTTATTTTAGGATTATCTACAGTCCTCTGAGTTATTTTATTATCTTTATTTAGTCTAGTTTGAATGAGTTTCCGTTCTTGATAAAATAATTAAGTATATTTTAGAGAACATGCAAAAAGATCTCAAGATTAACGGAGTGTTCATAGATAATCAAAATGTTATAGTTAACAAAGACGTTCAAGATTGTGATGACAGTAAACAAATAAATTTAGTGTTCATAAACAAGTACGAAATTAACAAATTTCCGTGAGAGAATGTCCTAAAAGTATTCACAGTTTCTGGTATTGGTATTTTTCAGAACCTGTCTATGCCCATCACTAATGGTAATTTATCAGTGTGTCTAAAGAAATAGTGATGTAGGGTTTCAGTTGTACCAATTCGAAAATGGAATAATAGAACATTCCTAAACTTGCTATCATATTTTTAGATCAACAACTAGGTTAAAGTAATTCTTTAGCTTTTCGGCTCACTTCTACACAGTTATTTGCTATTGCAATGTCGATAACTAATAGCCTAAAGCCAGTTTTGTCAAGGAGGGTGATGTCAGGTTTATTCCGTACAAGCTGGAGTGTATCAGTAAGTCAAAGCTCCATAGAATTTTCTAATAATTGGAGGTTCATATGAGAATCAGAGGGGCTTTTCTTGAAAAGTTTGATTCTGTAACTATGGGCATGTAGAGCAGCTTTGCTACAATTTTGTGTCACCAAACAGAAAACTTTATTTTTATTACGTCGTGACGAATTCTAGTTTATTTATTTTTCTCATAGTGGATCACCTTTCTCTAATATTTTAATCAAACACCTTTCCTAATTTATCTCATCTCATTTCAACTCATTTTATTACGCTTAATGTATATTTATATTCATTTAATCCAATTTACATATTCTATATATTCGCTTCTTTATTTAATTAATCATTTAAACTAATACTTCCTAATTTAATATATTTAATTCACTTCATCATTACATATACCGTTCTCTTTTGTCTTTTTTCCATTTTATATTACCCCAAACCAATTTAAATTCCTCTACAAATTCCTTTACCAGGTTTTCGATGATGTTTTCCATCATTTTCTATTTCAGAGAATGATTTTCCCCACCGCTTCTGATCCATACTCTTAGCTACGTCTTTGATATTTCCTTGTTTTCATTTCAATACTTTTAGATTTTCCATCTTCAGGATAACTTAAAAATTTCCCATTTTCAATTTTAAAAGAATTACTATCTATTAGCAATCTATTAAATACATATTTTATCCCAGTTATCTGTGTATTGGGTTCTTTATTTTGGTTGTAGATTAGTGTTCTTAGACTTAAACCTTTCAAATACACGCACACACACACACACACATACACACACACACACACAATACACACACTCACACACGGACGCACGCGCACGCACACACACATACAGACACATACAATTATTGTGAAAAGAAACAGTTTCTAACCAACGGGAAAATCGGGCCTGATAGAAATAACTATGAACTTTTTTCAAATTAAACCCTCTCGTCAAAAATGTGGGGCAGGGTAACTTTATAGTAATGCGGTCCAAGATGTTCACAGCCCTAAGGTCTTCGTCACAGATATGCTCGATCAATATCAGCAACATCAACAACATCTTACAGCTGTTTCTTTCGTGAATACAGAACTTCCAAATTCAGAACATGAAGAACCAAAACTAAAAGCCTCGAGGCATTGTGTCCGACGTTTTAACAATTCCATATTTTAGCCCCACATTAAATATTAGTGTAAATATTAACTCTATAACTCTAATAACAACGTATTAAATTCTTATAAGACTGAGTGTTAATTTGTATGTCTTCTAATGTGTGTTTGTGTGTGTGTGTGTGTGTGTGTGCTTGTGTGTTCATGCGCGTGTGGGGGTGGGTGCATATTTGCATGTTGTATACGACGTATGGCTAAATGCTTAGGTGCATTTCACAACCAGAAGTGTCAATTTCTACAGCCCCAAGCTTGACGGAAACTGCATAGAAGCCTATCGGATGAATTATATTTGTGATTCAAAAGGTACAAGCTCATCAAGTACGCTGTGTCATGCTGATTCCCCCTAAGAATTAAGTTTAAGTTTCGCATGTCTGAGCGATACTCAGCCATTTGGGTATCAAGTAATAAACTTGATCAAACAACTAGATCCGCATCGTTGAGCGATGAAAATCCCAACCACCACCACCATAAATACACACAACAACCACCTCTTTACACGCACATACACACATGTGTATATTGTTCTAGTTTATTTTTAACCTGATGAGTGACTATATTTATATCGAAGTGATTTCTCTACCACTATAATCATTTCTTAAATATAGCCACGAAACACGTGTCGTTATTCTACAAATTATATACGTTATTATTATTATTTTTTTGCAATTTACTTAATCATTGACATTTTATTGTTATTTTGATGTTAATATTTCTATTATATGTAATTTTCTAGATGGTGTAATTTAATTGTTCATTTGGAATTGATAAAAGGTGGGTTTTGTGTATATATATATATATACATACACACACACACACATATACATATATATATATATATATATATATATATATATATATATATTATATATATATATATATATATATATATATATATATATATATATATATATATTATATATACATATATATATATATAACTGAGTATGTGTGTGTGTGTGTCTGTCTGTCTGTCTGTCTGTGTGTTTCCCTAAAAACATTCAAATTTTACACATGCTTTACTTAGGGTCCGGGGAGTGTCATCGGCAAAAAGTTTTTTTAACTTTTTGCCTAGGGCGAGCCCACAGCAATATCATATCTTCTCCACTACGATTCCCTCAAACATGAGAACTACACAACCAATTTCATTCAAATTTTACACATGCTTTACTTAGGGTCCATGTAGTTTCATGGGCAAAAATGTTCAACTTCTTGCCTAGAGCGAGCCCATAGCAATATCATATCTTCTCCACTATTTCAGTATTACGTGTTAAAAGTGAAACAAAAACATTTCTCTATTTTATGTCAGATGCTTTCACTTTAACAATAAAAATAATAATAACAATTGAATTATATGTAGTAAGTAATAATTAAAATCAAACTAAAGTATGATATAATCGTAACATAACAAAAGTAAAAATAGCAATTGGTATAAAATTGCATCAATGACTTGAACTTGAATAAGTGGTTTCACATGAATGGGAATAAATTAAAAATGAAATTAGCGTGCAGAAATGGAATACTCCAGATGGAGCTGTGCTTTTCCATAGATTATCTGCTAATTAGCTAGCATTAAGTATCTATATGAAGTTTGGCTGTATGTAATATCTGTTTTCTCGAACAGCCGCTCCTACAGAGTACTGCTGTTGGTTTATTTCTTATACGTAAAGGACAAAAGCTTCAACTGCTTACTGCTTTGTGATTCATCGTAAGATTTGTTGTTATTATTATTACTGTCTAACTATTGTTATCACGTTTGTCGGTTCCTCGTAAAGGAAACATTGTTGTGTTGCATTTGTTAAATAATTGTAAACTGTAACCCTCCTCTTTTGGGAGAAGGAGCTTTGGTTATTATTTAAAAATTGAATTG
>NC_043000.1:84735256-84745256 GCF_006345805.1 Octopus sinensis
AATTTTGTTCAGAGAATTTCAAAGGCGTTTTCCTGAAAAATAGGGAGGAAATGCGAATTTATTAATGCAATAATCAGTATGGTTTTGTTATAGCTTTTGTAATCTAAGTAATGCAATTAGTAAAAGTGTTATTATTGTACTTTTATCACAACGCTTTGTTTTCAAATGATGATCAGGTGCGCGTAGTGTTTAATACATATTTTGCACTGTATAAAGTAATCTGAACAGATAAGACTTTCCTCAGTAACCATGGAGGTCATCAAGAGCATTAGAAGAAATTTTAAACTGCGTGTTGATATTTTATAATAAGAAAAGGTGAAACTGTACACTAATACGTTGTGAATATTTTCATTTTATTGCAAAGGTTGTGATTTTGCAGATTGAAGCTGAAGCTATTTTCTGCGGTTGAGAGAGACACTAGCCAGAGTCTACCAAGATTAAGCTGGTCATAGTAAAGAATATCATAAAAGCAGCTGTCTTATACAACAGGGTCAGATCAATATATATATTTGTAAACATAATATTATTAACAACCATTTGAAGTTCGTTCTGTAATTCGTTTGTATATTTCTCTCTTTGAAACGCAATGTTCGACATGTTACAGAAAGAAGCATTGCTGAGGCGCCTAACATCCCAACGAGATTTGTATTTATTTTAGTAATGAAAGGAAGACTACAGGATATCTAAAACAGTTGGATATCCTCAATTATGATAATGGACTTAAATCACCATTAAATTATGTCTGCAACCAACCAGGCACTCGAACATTTAATCCATAGTCCTATATGTTCTATGGATGAAATATTTACAATAATTCCAAGACTGTTCCACCAATTATACATTATCCGAGTCTTTCCTGTGCCATCTACCGTAAAATATGTGTATACTTTTCTGTCTGTACAATCATAATCAATCTGTGAAAGACTCCTTCGGGTAAACTTTGATAAATGTGGTCATCAGAGTTTCCCTTCTGGTCACAGCATTTTGATGATCGATTTTGAACATTTAATATTCAATGATATTTCTGTTTCTTCTATCTGAGTCGTAGTACACAGAGAAAGGTTCAAATCTTAGGACAGACCAACACTACAAACAGGAGAGATGATTGATGATACAATTTCGTGAAACGTTGGACAAGCTTTCCCACCTACATATGAAGTGGTATGGATAAATAAGTCATGAGTGCCGATTACATAAATGTTATTCCATAAGACTTAAGTAATCAGCACATATGACATCCAGCCACAAGCTCTTCCTTCAATATGTTTGAGAAAGATTTCTACTCTGTTTCCAACCTAATTAGGAAATACCCACAAGAGAGTTGGTTCTTTGTTTTCAATGTGCATGACCACTCACCAATCTGAAAAGCTGTTGGAAATATTAGAAAGAATAACACACTTTTATCACCTGGAGGAATGTGAAATAAAATGTCTTCCTCAAGGACACAACATGCCGCGAGAAATCGAATTCACGACCTTACGGTCGCGAGCCGAATAACTCTAATTACTAAGCCACGTCCCTATTTATACCCACACACATACACACATACACAAGCACACATTAATAAACTATTAGATGAATGGATTTGCGTCTTCTTTGACGAGCTACAATTCAGTCCTTTTTTCCCATCAAGTTAACTTCTTACACATAGAATTATCATGTAAGTGGTATTTTACAAGTAACCTTATATATCTTTACCTATTAATGTCACGAGCAGGCTGTTCTATTGTTCGAATCCACTGGAACCCTCGTCGTCGTAGTCGACGGAGTGCCTGTTTTATATATATTGCTCCAAATATTTACCGGTTCGCTCTCAGGTATTCAAAATAGGTTGAAACATATGTAGGGCTATATAAGGCAGTATATGTATGAAAAAGAATTATACGTAATGCTATGCAACTTCGTAATAATCCTCATTATTATTATTATTGATAAGGCGGTGAGCTGGACGAAATGCTTAGCAGTATTTCGCCCGTCGCTACGTTCTGAGTTCAAATTCCGCAGAAGTCGACATTGCCTCTCAACCTTTCGGAGTTGATAAATTAAGCACCCGTAAAACACTGAGGTCGATGTAATCGACTACTCCCCTCCCACAAAATTTCAGACCTTGTACCTTTAGTAGAAAGGATTATTATTATTGTATATATATATATATATATATATATATATATAATATATATATATATATATATATACAGCGGGAAACTTAGAAAAATGTCTAAGCCTCATCACGTAAGCATCCTCGGCCAATGAAACTGCATTCTAAACAGATACTGATTTTGAGCTATATTTTCTCTATAAAATTTTCGATCTCCAGTCAGAAACAATACAGTTGCAGTTGTGATATAGTCCCACGTCGTTCTATCTCACTTAACTTTTCAAAACCAGAAAAATATGTGAAACCTGTTACGCCTTTAAAAATAGACCATCTACAAGGCTCTCAGTGCATTTTCAACTCTTTTTCCTATATTTGTACCTGTGTGAAATCAATTAAGTATGTGTTGTGTTGTGTGTGCGTGTGTGTGTGTGTGTGTGTGTGTGTGTGTGTGAGTGATTGACTGATTGATTTGTTCATTCATTCATAGGTAGTTTGGTTGGTTGGTTGGTTGGTTGGTTGGCTGGTTGGTTTACATAGATGTCGTCTTTCATATGTAATACGTTCTCCATATTTTTGTGTTAATACTTATTGGTCTTCCTCCGGCGGTGAGCTGGCAGATTCGTTACGGCATCAAGCAAAAATGCTTAGCGGCAATTTTTTCCGACAATGCGTTCTGAGTTCAAATTTCGCCGTAATCGACTTTGCCTTTCATCGTTTCGGGGTCGGTAAAATAAGTATCAGTTGAACACAGGGGTTGATGTAATCGACTATCCTCACGCCCGAAATTGCTGGCCTTGTGCTAAAATTTTAAATAAAAAATTAATAGTATTCTTATGTTGTGACATGACTGTCAAATAAATAATTAAATCATGTGCTAAAAATGTCATTTTCTCCACATTGGTATCAGTTAAATATTGGTATCTATCAAAATATTTGCATTATTTTTAGGAGTTCCGAATTTTTTTATAGTTAATAGAATTAGTCTTTCAGACATCACTTACAAAATTCGATGCTATTAACTATAAAAAGTGGAAACTAAGTGCCATAAACGATAGTTTGTACTTAAATATATACGGGAGTAACATTCATCCATGATTTTAAACATATTTTCTGAGTTGATTATAACCGTTTTTGGATAACATTTTTCAATATAACCATTAGTAAAGATGCGCCTTCATAGGTTTCTGTTTTGTTTTGTTAAGAGTCCAAGGATGCAGTAGTGCTACCATTCTGATACTTGGGAGTATTTTTGTATTTCGTTTTCTCTATAGTAGTGCGGGAACTTATGCTGCAATACCACCGTGACTGATCTTAATAATGCCAAAACAGACGAAAAATAATAATAATAATAATAATAACGGTCTTGTTGAAACCTGAGTAGCATTGGTTGTATAGGATGAAACTTTTTCCTAAGTATGTGGTAGGGAGACATGTTCAACATATTTTGGTTTTCCTTTATGAACAGTTATATACACATCGTTATAACAAGGACGCGGTTCAACAGAATGTATCTCTCTCGAAGGAAAGTTTCGATACTCTGCTATCCCTGCGTGACTGAATGTGTGTGTGAGAGAGAGGGGGAGAGAGAGAGAGAGTCTATCGGCAAAGTCCGAAAACAATTAGGAGAAATAATGAATTTCAAATTTTGGCACAAGATCAGCAATTCCGGGATCGGGCTAAGTCGATTCTATCGACCCCGAAACGATGAAAGGTAAAGTCGATCTCAGTGGAATTTGAACACAGAACTTAAAGACGGACGAAATGCGGCTAAGTATTTTGCCCGTCGTGCTAATGATTCTGGCAGCTCGCCGCCTTAATTAGAAGAAAATAATAAAATATTGTTACACATTCCTCACGAATATTTGTTTCTTTTTTATGTAGATAAACCTGGCCATTTCTTACCTTCTGTTTTAGAAATACATGCCAATATAATACAGCATTGCGAAAGAAAAATCTCGAAATTAGGCTTTAAAGTAGCTAAAATCGGTTAATAATATTGTCTGGATATAATGCAGCTGAAGACTGTAAATTAAGATCCATGCTTGAGCATCGTGTTGGAAATTCAAAGGAACTTAACGGCTTCGTAAATGTCACGCTTCCATTCATATGGAAAGCAAAGGAAAATAAAAACATTGATTAATGCTACAGTTTTTGAAGATTGCCCTTCAATTCTTTTTGTACCTGAAATAATGAAAAATGTATTGTAAAAACAAAAACAAAAATAAATTCACTTCGTGTTCCACAATCTCTATTACATTAATAATTGAATGTTAGATTAATCTGTCATCAACTACATCATTTTGGCATTTTTACAAGACGTTTTTCAACGTCTGACGCTTCCATACACATTTAATTCATTCTTTATATATCAGATATAAGGCCTAAAATTTGGTAGGAGGGACTACTCGATCAGATAGATCCCAGTGCTCAACTGGTACTTATTTCACCGACCCTGAAAGGATGAAAGGCAGAGTCGACCTCAGCAGAATTTGAATCAGAGCATAAAGTCGGAAGAAATGCTGCTAAGCATTTTGTACGGCGTGCTAACAATTCTGCCTGCTCGCCGCCTACAGTTTATTAATTAATATATGTTATTGATAAAGAAATGAAGCCTAAAATTAACAAAGTCTGGGGAAATCACTCAGTGCTTTGACAAAAAAAATAATGAATGGGACCTAGAACAAAATATTGCTGAGAAAAATACGAAAGACATCTGGGCAAACTCAAACTTCAGTTTATTTACAATTTTGATGGATTTGAAGAAGCAGTAAAGATTGCTCGAAATAAAACTCAAGTAATTGTTGATATGTATTAATTAATTATACGTTGATATGTGTAAAAATAGTACAAATAATGTCTTTTACTGACACAGTCAATATTTCATAAACTAAAATTTCATTGAAATGTTAGGACATTATAGAGAAGCAGAAGAATAATGAATCAGCAAAAACTTCACTTTCGATTTCAAGGTTTGGCGATGACTTTTTACACTTGCAAAGATTGAGATTTCAGGTCACAGTATTCAAATTCCGATTGGATTGTAGTAGAAATGTTGCAGCAAATCTAAGAAAATCTACGTTTACAGTTGTACAGCATTTAACTGAAAGATCGGGTCTAAAAGCAATGGACACTTGACGCAACAAGGGAAAAGTTTTATTTCTAGTGAATGAAATACAAACGACAACGTCACAAAGTCACATTAAATATTGGTTTCAGATTTAGACACAGAGAATTTTTTAAGTGAGAGGGTTAGTCAATACCATCGAGCCCAGAACTTGGCTGATACTTTATTTTATTGACACAAAATGGATGAAATGTAGTTAGGCTCGGCGGGTTTTGAATACTGAATGTAAAGAGCGGAACAAATGTTCTTTACAAAATGAGTGGCAAACTAACATCAGATGATATATAAACGAAAATCAAGTACCGTTCGATTGTTTATGATATACTAGCTGGCCCCGTGCCGTCAAAAATGATGGCTACTTGCAGTATTTTATATATGAATATAGATGGTAAATCAAATTAATACACTTTTCAATGTTCACATACATTCACATACTTCCCTTGTACTCGTACACACATACATGCATATACTCACACGGAGTTGAAACGCTGTCTGATTTTTCTTTTCAGCGTTGAACGTTCACTTTCCCAACAGTTTGTCATCACCCCTTCCTTCCTTCCTTCCTTCCTTATTCATCTATTACCCCTTCCTTTCTCATTCATATGTTATGGTGGAGAAAAACACTAGAGTATTATCATAGTAGATATTTGTATGATATAATTCATTGTGTCGCCCAAAACATTTTTATTTAACACTTAAAGCATTATCTTACGTCAAACCACTTCAGTGAACAGGTCAAGTGGTGTTTATTACATTATTTCTATTCGAATAAGCCACTTAACTGAGCGACCGGACAATATATGTATATGCGTGTAATATGTATGTGTACATGTACACACATACATACACGCCTACACCTATACACACATACATATAACATGACATCGCTGTTACAAAAGATAGAAGACGAATCCCATGACATTAAAATACTAATGGAGCAGAGCTTGAAAACCATATAAACGTTTGTGTTGTGGTGTTGCTCTTGGTTCATGGTGGGTTACTGATTTATCAAAATTTTCTGGAATTTCACCTGCGGTTTTGAAAAATTAAAATTATTTTGTTTAAAATGAATTTGGGATATATTCTATCTAGGTTATGTCAACTGATAACAGAAAAAAGGGCGTAACTTGTTAAGAGAAGTCTTTTGCTGAACTCGAACTCTTTAGCTCAATAACTGTTAGAAATTAACACCAGATTATTTTTACTGAATAAATTCTGCGACACATGTTTGATTTAAAGTATTAAATTATTAACAGTAATCAAGTTGTATGGAAAATAATTTATCTGGATTGCTACTATGGTTATTTATAGGGTTTTGATAACTGCTGAAAGACTAAAGACTAATATTTCATCATGACTAATCATTGTAATAACAAGGATGATTTCTTTGAATTTCTTAAACTTATCGCTCAGATCCAGGCAACATTCCAATATCTTAAAACAATCCAACGTTGAAACAAAAGACGAGTTTAATTCATTCATGGGGTGAATTTTTCTTAATCTTCTTAAATTGGTATCCAGTTGCTGTTTTTTTCGTCCCATAAGAACGTTTAACTATATTTCTTATGTAATAACTGAATAAATATACAGTTGAGTCATAAAGTTAGAAAAAAGATGTTATAATACTGGTCAATTATTTTGAGTAGAAACAAGAGAATGATAACCATAATATTTTTGTATCTCCCAGCCAAGCACTGCAGATTCATAGTTGGAACGAAATCATGAACATAGAAAGGAAATACTGATATCGGAAAGAATGTGTGAATAGCATGCTTAGTACAGTGTCTTAAGAGAAACTACAGAGACGTATGAGAAGAGGAGAAATAGATGCATCGAATAGGTTTCAGTGTAAATGCGTAAAAACCGCCAAAGTGGTAGAAAAGCCAGCGAAAGACTGAAAATCTGACTTGAAGGATGGTGAGATATTATGTTCCAATGGTAAGAAATGTGAAATTAGTAAACTATTTTAGTGCTTTTTATTAATTCTAATGAGTTTGTGACGAATTCATTGAAGCATCCTCATTGCTTCACTCCAAATTTATAATTAATTTCTTATGACTAGGTACAAGATCAATTTTTTACAGTTGGTATAATCTGTTTATTGTTATTACACTCTTCATTCCTCTTTCACTTTGTATATCATTAAAACAAGTCCCTGTAATATACTGGTATATAATGCTAGTATTTATTTTGTTCATTTTGAAGGATAAACAGCAAAGTAAACCATCAAAAAGATTGAATTTTAATGCGGAGAAACGAAACTAAATACTGTATGATATTTAAACAGCTGCACAAACGTTTTTGCCAAAATATTGAATAATTTAAGCGATAACTCTGATCGTATCAGCGTATTAAGTCATTTTAAACTTCATTAAATATGTTTAATATCATTATTTTCATATTTGCAGTTCAAACGATATCTCTTGCTAGTTGCTAAATTACCTAAATATTTTGCAATTAAGAAAGAAATCACCAAATCATGGAATCCTAAAACGATTCAGTCAACGGGAAATATTTGTGTCATGATACCCACATTCTAAAGACAACTTCGATATGAATACAGAACATTTTGGCAAAATTATGAATAGGCACCCACATGGAAGTGGGATTTGTACGAATTGTTTTTAATTATCTTTCATCATATTGCAACTAAATAAATGGTTGAGATATGGGATGCGGTAACAGTTAATTCCTTTAACGACTCGATGAGTTTTAATGAACTGGATAAAAGAAAGTAATATTCCGTGTGCAAACAGAGTTAAAAGTGTAATTACAATGTAGCTACCGAGAGAACACTGTCATTTATGTGCATGACATTCTCACTGCTAAACAGTAGCGTATAGCTCATTGACGCAGGTGATATCGCGAAGAAAATTAAAGCTTTCAATAAATTCACAAAACATTGATACGTGATTGTTAAATATATATCGGTAACGGGTTTTCATGAGAGTTGCCTTTTGTGTGTGTTTATCAGCGTGTGCTAAATGGCTACATTTGACGATTTTTATGTCTCCTTTTATCAGGAACTGCTTGATGTATTGATGAACAGTCAACGGCGTTGAAGAGCATAAAGATTAAAGCTGTAGTTGAGAAAAGTTAGCTGACAGGGAAAACTGGAAGCCATCTAAATATTGGGGAAGAGTTAGCGATATCATGATGATTCGTGTCTTTAGGATGTACATGGAGACTACGAAGCGGTGGGCGGCAGGAAGGTGCAAAGCAGGCGTTGGACTCCAACCGTAAACCAGAATACGTCGCCAAATCTTTTAACAGGACCTTTGGCTCAATTCAGACAGCTATATGAAGCTGCTGGAGACTGTGCTAAAACCTGGCTAGAGAGGGTTGCTAATGGAAGGTCATTTGTGTGGAAGCAGGATTCGGCTCCATGCAATACCTCCAGAAAGAGTCAGAAATGGTTGTCAGAGAATTTTCACGGCTTCACAAGCCTGCATTTCTAGCTACTTAATTTTCCCGATTGTTATCTCATGGATTACTCTGCGCGGGCGCGATTGAGAAACACCCCAACCGTTCTGCCTACATCACCAAGGCTGAGCTGCTGGTCAAGATTAAGGAGATATTTCCAAGATCTTCCCAAGGACACATTGAGAAACATATGCGCCAAGCTCCGGAGCTGTCTTGAGGCTGTGGTGGAATCTGGCAGTTAATTTGAGTAAACTGTTATATCCCAGCCATAATCAAGTTAATATTTTTTTGATTTTTTAAAATCACTTTTATTTTAGATGAGACATTGTGTTTTCTTTCCCTTTTATGCAAACTGTCAAATTTAGCCCGAACATCCAGTATACGTAATTATGCATTTTAGCGTGTTAATTTTTCGTGTTTTCGTATAAAGCGTATTTATGATTGTTCTATCGCAATAATCGAATGCCACGGTTTATTTTACTTGAAAGCAATGATCAGAATTCACTGCTCATTAAAAGATACCAGCTGGATAGAACAGGCCCGGTTAAATTCACATTACTTCAAAAACCAAATTCGCCCACACGTCTATCTTTGATTTTCTATATCACATTCTAAAAGAGTAATCAGAATTGAAACACTGCTCTGGTAAAAGTAATCTTAAAAATCCGGAGATTGCCATTGATTTAGTCCCCATACTTGACTGAAGCAAACAATATTTTGTCAACAGGAGGAAATATTGCAAGACTAAAAGAAATTTCAAATAATGCTTTCAACTGACGCACAACTTTTCCAATATATCTGCAACTATGCTTTGGAAACCCTTTGGTATAAAATTCGCTCTTTCCCTTCATTACTCCAACAAGACCGATCAGTCAGCAATAATTATAAGATCAAACATTTGCTGCTTTACAATAGAAAAGTGGCGTACGTTATATAAACAAATGATATACAGGAATACAACGAGAAAACCCGCAGAGAAAATGTAGCATCTCCGTATATATCAACAACTATAACACATACACACACGCATATATATATATATATATATATATATATATGTGTGTGTGTGTGTGTGTGTGTGTGTGTGTGTGTGTGTGTGTGTGTGTGTGTGTGTGTGAGTGTGTGTGTGTGTGTGTGTGTGTGTGTGTGGTGTGTGTGTGTGTGTGTGTGTGTGTGTGTGTGTGTGTGTGTGTGTATATATATATACACAGACAGATAGATAAATAGATAAATAAATAAATAGATAGATAGATAGATAGATAGATAGATAGATAGATAGATAGATAGACGGTACTACTACTACTACTAACAGCCCTACATGCTGTCACTTTCACAAGCCGGACCACCACAGACAT
>NC_043000.1:84750256-84752756 GCF_006345805.1 Octopus sinensis
AGTTCTCATTCCTAAGGTATTCTTCGATGTTATTATTATTAAGTTCAATGTGAGTTCGAATTTCAATACAAGAATCAACTCAACCCAACTTTTTTTTTATTTTAGAATGTTTTAAAAGGTTTCTGCATTTCAAAATCTGTTTTTACCTATTTAGAATTCTGATTCCAGATCGAAAAGCTAAGAAAAACAAATACAAAATGAAAATTTGAATCGCGTTTCATAGCCGTTTGAAGGAGTTGATAATACTACTATATTTAAGGATATTAGGAATAGCAATGGCTTCGTAGGGATTTGTATCGTTTTCCAACAGATTTGGATAGTATTTGAGAGTAATTCTTAGATTTGCCATTTCTAACCACTACCTTCCGTATTCCGTGATCATTGAAAATCTCTTTTAAATTGGTTTCTTATTATTAATAACTTTTAAAATGCCTTGGCAGTGTCTATTATTCTATGTTAGGAAACTGGATGATCAAATGAAATGTTCGCCAGAGTTCAGTTCTGAGATATATAGGTTATACATGTACTGGCTTCAAAATAATGGCTTGTTTCATGATGAATTATTATTACA
Organism: Octopus sinensis; assembly: GCF_006345805.1. Taxonomy (NCBI): domain Eukaryota; kingdom Metazoa; phylum Mollusca; class Cephalopoda; order Octopoda; family Octopodidae; genus Octopus; species Octopus sinensis. The sequence goes on from NC_043000.1 coordinate 84,750,828, forward strand.
CTTCAGTAAAATTGAAAAATAGAAGGATGGTGATAAGTATTTGGTTATTTAAACCACCATCAGGATTACAGTATATTTCAAAATAAGATTCAAGTTTTGCTGTTTTTCGTTTTCTTATGTTTTTGGTTTTCTTTCTTGTGTTGCCGAGACGTAGAAAAGATAAATATCGAAATGGAGTGCAATGCCAGTCTGTAACGTCCAGTGGGCACTACCTATGAGGAAATAGATAATCGGAATACATTTTTCATTAAAGATAGAAGTTGTGGCCGTTGTGCTTTTCGTTTTTATTTTTTTATAAAGAGATATTTAAGATTTAAAATATTGTTTTCGTTTTAAGAAAATTATTGTAGGAGATCAAGGGAGATAATATCTCTTGTTCACGTGAAGCTTTTCTTTTTCTTAGACGAATTTATAAGTGGCCTGTACCTTTGACACAAAGAAGAAACAAGAGGAAGCATCGACCCATTCTCAGTAAAGAACAACAACCAAACCTACTTTGAATCTTACATTACTATCTTCAGACAAAGCGGATGCATTGAATAGTGTAGTCCTATATACGCAATGATTGTAAAAAGATAGTATTGTTACTAATAGAAAATGTTTGATCATAGACCTGTATTAACAGGGATTACTCAGTGTTAAAGTACAGCAACAACAATGCGAAAAAAATTAGCCATCACAAAAGAATAAGAACAAGCGTAACGATCAGAATTGCATGTAAATCGCGTGGCCTAATGATTAGGAGGGTTCAGATCAACCGATGGCTAACTGTACTTTGTAACTCTTAACATACTTTTAATACTTTCTTCTTGTCTTTCTGTTTCTCGTTGATTAAACAGTAAAACTCACCGAGTAACAAATTTTTTATTTTATTTTATTTTATCTTTGGTCTGTGAGTCTTATTTCCTACTTGTTTCTCTTCAAACTTACTTTTGTGACCTAGGCATCAATGTTATGAAACTGACCTATTTTCCATTACACAACAGACAAGTTCAGCGCAGACTTGCTGAAGCAGGAATTTCGTTATAGCAAATGTTTTGCTCAATATCACAGATTTGGTTCTCAGATGTTTACTTAACCACTTGAGCATGTCTCTTTGTGGCTGACTGACAATGCGTGCATCTCCGATCGTCAGCAGGAATAGTGGGGGAACGTCATAGACATGAGTTGAGGAGGTTTCTTTGGGGTTAGAATAAATGTAAGAAAAGCAAATTTTGATGGAAATATTAGCCATGTTTCATACTTTCTGTGAGAAAACAAATAAGAAATCGTGGTATCCGGTATTATTAGTCATCACGTGACAGAACAATCTATATTACATTCCACACAGCTTGACAATGTGATCGCTATTTGATTAGTTGTTTCGATTGTTTCATAAAATAAATACGAAATAATTATTTCCCTCAACCCCTGGGGAATACAATTTTAGGAATTCGATTTTGCTTTGTTGTTTTTGTTGTTGTTTTGTTAGAATATTAAATACGTTTATATATGCACGTGCGCACATATACAAATACTTACACATTCATTCACATATATCTGCATGCACTTAGACACACAAATAAATACATACATATGTAAGAATAATTTAACACAAGGATGGAGGATAAGAGGCCTTTATAGTAGATCACAACATTTTTTTCTGCACCGCACACATGCTTTAAGTTGCTGAGTTTTATGTTTTTATACCACTACAGAAGATCATTCTTCATAATTATTTGAATATTTTAATTAATCGTATTCCACCCGATGAAACGGCCACACATGGATGTTGCTGAAAAATATTCAAATAATTATAAAGAATGAACTTATATAATGGTACATGAATATAAACTGAGCAACTTAAAGCTGGTATCCGATAAAGAAACAAATGTCGGTATCTACTATTACAGCCTCATATCCTCTATCCTCGTGTTATATTATTCTTGT
>NC_043000.1:84757756-84760256 GCF_006345805.1 Octopus sinensis
CATACACACACACACACAACACACACACACACACCACACACACACACACACACACATACACACATACACACACATACACACACATACACGCATATATCCACGCGCACGCATGCACTTTCAATAAAAATATAAATGCAGAAAATAATTTTTATAAATTGAATATGTTTAGCAAGTCGCATAAATTAAAGTATGGGGTGGTCTGAAAGTCTTGTCACCCCCTAACGAAAAGTAATTAGGACAGTAGAGGAACAATATAATAATATCAAACATATGTACTGATTTTAGTTTATTCATTTTCACTGACACAGCCACACATCGACACTGTCACACATATTCGTAAAACATCACACAGGACATGGCGCCGCATCATTTTGCGCCACGAAAATGATGGTTTTCATTAAAGACCTCGATGTGTGGCAGTGTAAGTGTCAATGAAAATGAATATACTAAAACCAGTACATGTGTTTGATATTATTATATTGTTCCTCTATTGTTCTTAGTACTTTTTCGGTAGGGATTGACAAGACTTTCGGACCAACCTATACGATAGCTGGTCAGTAGCAACGTATTCCATGTTAAAAGAGTTGAGTTATTCGTAAAATTTGCACATAATATAGTAGTCATCCATATAGTTCGAAAGCAGGATAATGAGAGGAGAAAAAAAGAATGTTATTAATCATAGGTGAAGGAAGCATTACACTGTGTAACACGATTTTTGCCCTTGGGTAGAAACTCTTATTTCCTCTTTGATTACCCCTATGAAGTACGAAAAATGGCAAATATTTCTTTCCAACATTGCTTTTCTTACATTTTTTCAAACCCCAAAGAATCCCTCTCAACATATGGCTCTCAACACTACACCTGCTCAAGATCAGAGATGCATATATTGTCAGCCATTAAGGAACATGCTTAAGTGATTACGGTCATGCAACTGACAGGCCAATTTGTGGTACTGAGCAGAATATTTGCTATAACGATATTTCTGTTCCAGTAACTCAGCGCTGAATCTGTCTGAAATGTAATGGAAAATAAGTCTGTTTCAAAACATTGATGTCCAGTTTACAAAAGCAAAGTCTGAAGGGAATAGTAGTCGTTTCCTTTGATTTCTAGATAAAAGCAAGTAGGAAATAACACTTACTGACTAAAGGCAAAAGAAAAAATTAAAATTTTGTTACACAATGTTATTGGGTCAGAATAACTTTCTGTATATCTTACTTAATGTGGAAATGCTGTAGAAAGCCATTGAACTGCTGAATTCGTCTTGAGAAAACTTTTCGTATGTTGCTAAAAAGATTAGAAGCGTATCAGCAGCGTCCAGCTACGGTTGTGGGGAGCGGGACAGAGGCAAATAAAAATTACATAATTTTATATACAGACTGTGTGTATTATAGCTGTTTTTTGAGGACAACTTCTGTTCACTGTACAAGTAAGTTCCCGGAACAATGTATCCATCTCCACCCATCTTCCAATTATTCAATATCATTTGCTATTGACATGAGTATGCTGGGCGTGAGTTTATCAGTGCATGTTTCTATATGTGCCATTTATGTACTCCCGTTCGTGTATTTACATTAGGTATATAGATAATTATACGAACATATGTATATAAATATATACTAGCTGGTGTACCCGGTAATTTCCGGGGTGAAGATGTTCTATTGAAACACATTTTTACTATGATATAAGAAAGCAATTTCGTTAGGTCTGCCACGACATGTGTATTTTCCGTCACGAAAAAATATAAAGAACTGTCAACTGGAGGAGGGAGAGATTGTTGAAGGTTGGCGAGAGAGGTTTTTGGGGGTTAGCGAGAAAGATTGTCGGAGGTTGGTGAGAGAGGTTGTCAGAGGTTGGTGAGAGGCAAAGACATCAGTCTGCTTACCGAAGGCATCTGGGAAATGTATAACTGCTGTTATTCGCAGAAAAACTATTGTTTTACCGTGAGAAAAGCGCTGTTGAAGTGTTAAGTAAAATTTGGCGGCAGTCGATAATCCACGCTGTGTCTGTATGAAGCCACTAGAAATAAGTTGTGGAATAAAAAATTTATCTACTGTCATGGAATAGTGTAACTGTAAAAATGCAGAATTATCGGAGTAATGGGCATTCAAAAAAGCATGTATGTATAGAAATGTATGAATGAAGTCTTTAATGTTTAAGATTCAAATTAAAGAAGTGCAATAATAATGTTTAGCAGTTCAAAACTGAGTAGTGAAATGCAGAATTAGGCCGGCTAATCGTGAAAATCAAATATTGATAGCTTCGTTAAAATTTGCAGGTGGTATGGGTTATTTTCCTTGTGTTGTTTAAAGAAAATATTAGTTATATGTAGTAGATAGAAGGATCCATTGGAAGGGCCCTATTATCGATTGTTTTTCAACAATGCAAGTATATCACGAGGTTTCCAGACATGGGTTCTACTCACGTGTCAAATAAAGTATAAAAGTGATATTGTTTGCAAAAATTAAACATAGGACACACAAAAAATAATAATATTCAAATT
>NC_043000.1:84762756-84780256 GCF_006345805.1 Octopus sinensis
GTCAGTTGTTTCACACACATAAACACGCACTCACACTCATACACACACACACTCACATTCATACATACACACATACACACATACACTCACTCTCATACACACATACACTCACACATACATTATTATCACCTCACACTGTGTTCTATATCCAGTCCAACATCAGTTAAGTATATACATATATGTATGAACGAACCAAAATCGTCAAATTGTAGGGTTGATATAATTGACCACAATTTCGAATGATTTCTGAAAAATGTCTTACTTAAAAATCTGTTCAATAGGATTATTAAACAATTTCAGCTACTTCCAATGACACCTAGCAACAAAGGCTGCTCGTTTTTTTCAGCCAAATGTTGTAATTTCTACTGGTTCCTTTTCATCATCTGCTTAAACAAATTGTACTATTCAACTCTAAGTACAACCAGAAATTACAAATAAATAATCTCAACTCCCTTTCTTCAATGAGCATAAATATATTCAACAAACGAAATTACCTTTAGTGTAACTTCTGTTACCCAATCAAATCAATTAATGTATTTTAAATTTCCAAGTAGACAATTAGAAACACTCTTTCCAATCGATTTGGTTCAATGCTTCTTATTTCGTTCATTATGATCAAATCTGCGATCGTGTATATTGTTCGTTTTTAGCGAGGGAGGGGGGAGCTGTCTGTACAAAATACAATGAAAACTCAAAACGGATAAATTTTTTTTAAGGATTTTGTTATTGGAAAAAAGTCTTATCTGTACTTTGAGGAAAATCCATTTTCCAAATGTCATCTCGCTGTTATTGAAACGGAATAGTTAAATCCTAAATTCAATAACGTTAGAGAATTGCTGGATAAAGCAGCAAGAAAAATATGCAAACAAATCGTAAATGCATAGTAAAAATTATTGAGTTATTGCGCTTCCCTTTCCACAAATTTGTAAATCTTACTGGGATTGAGATGGAAAGATAATTCCGTTCTTCTGGAGTCTCTCAACTGAGCTGGTATATATAGAAAACTAAACCCCGATATATTAAATGGGTTCTGTTCCATAATGCCTGACTTTGTTGTAAGAACTTCTTATGGGAATCAGATACAGACCTATGTTTCTATTATTGCAAACGACAAATATACCAATACATTTAACAAATAGCAACTCACGTTATTTATCTGTTGAGTCGACAAATATTTGGTAATCAATGAAGAATTCCACAGTTTTTATAGCTTGCCAAGCCTAAAATCGCCAACAATTGTTGTGGCTGTACTCACAAGAGTGCGACTACATTTCTGAAACTGTAGAAGAGTATGCTTTCACTGTGGGTAAAAAACCTGTCTGAGATAACATTTAAAAAATTTGGAATGGCCGAACGTTTGGAAATATTTAAGTCGATGGATTTAGAAAAGTATTCTTGTCAAGTCTGAGTATGAAGGAAACCATGATGTAATGAGTAACAATACATCGATTGTTACTTTAATCAAGTATTCGTGAGAATTTATTTGATGAGTTCAAAAGGAAGTATGGAAGAATCTGAAAGAAAATTCATGTCTGCTAGTATCTTAATTATGAGTTCAATGCAGTGCTCGTGACGAATTCAACGTGTGCAACCAGAGTTTGATACAAATTCTCAGCGCCGTGTAAGTGAATGTCTGACGCAAACTGAAATATGTCATGTATTATTCGGACTAAATCTCAGCCAGCTCTTGCACTCGTCTTACTCGCATACAGACGATTTATGGAAGTCTAGGAAAGAAAAGTCTGAGGAGATTACTAAACTAATTAAGCAAAATATGAAGAATTAATATTTATTTTAGATACCATTTATGGTGATATTATGCAGAAGGTAAGGACGCATCATTTCGTCTTACAATCTGTATTACCATGGAAGTGAAAGACCTCTAGTAAAAAAAAAAAAAAAGAAATCTGAAATAGAAATTTAGGTGGGTACATTTCTATAAAACACGTGACCATCGGAATTATGTGTATTTTTAGGCCATGGGTACTATAAATTTTTATAATGACAAATTCTTTGATCAGACAAGTTACAAAGTAAATTCAAGGTTGGAAACATTTCTTCTATCAATCAATAAAGAATACACAAACCAATTTTATTAAGTGAAGTTACACTGATGACATTCGTATTGATACTTTGGTAGTTTAACTTCCGTCATCTAAGCTGGTCTACAATGTCATTTAAACAAAATACTTCTGTTTGTTTAAATGACATTGTAGACCACCAGAATGATTGTAAACAGCCGATGGCAGACACGTAATATCATAGATTTTTAAATAAACTTGTCTGCTCGTCTGATGATTCCTTCCACATTTGCTCCAGTTGAACGAACATTATCACGGACAGAACGATTAAAGACTTGTCTTCGATCAAGAATAACAGACATAACACAAAGAACATAAAGACATGATAAATCTGACAATAGTTTCTGCAGTATTTACTCCCAAAAATGATAACAGTTAGAAAGCAAAAACAATTTCGACAAATTTCGTCTGGCTTTGATTGTAAATTGAGTTAAAAGAATATTATAATCACGACTGTTTCTTTTTCTTTCTTTTTCATTCCCTGAATGTCATTTAATTATATTTTACTATACACAAGTTACAAATATACGTAACATATTTTACTATATACACGTTACAATCATTAGTAAAGTATTTTACTATAGACACGTTACAAAATTTGCTAACGTATTTTATTATGCACTCGCTACAAACATAAGTACACGCTACGAATATATTTTACTAGACACATTTTACTCAAAATATGTTTTACTTGACGTATATTACGAACTTTCATAACTAATTATACTATACAAATGTTACAAACTCTTGTGCTGTATTTTACTATACGCACGTTACGACACCTTCCAAACCACCCGGTTGCGGAATATCACATGCTAAGGACACATAGAAATCATGCATTTTTCGTGCCTATAATTACGTTCGATTCATCTTTTAATATTAATTTAAAGGCACGGGTGATTGCAAATGTTTGACTATCTCCACTGCAAATTAACACCAAGTTTTATTACCCGCCCCACGCCTACATAAAAATAATTTTGCGCTATTTGCGTGTGTGTGTGTGTGTGTGTGTGTGTGTGTGTATGCGTGTGTGTGTGTGTGCATGCGCGTATGCGTGCGTGCGGTGCTTGCGAGCGTGCGTGCGAGCGTGCGTGCGAGCGTGCGTGCGAGCGTGCGTGCGTGCGTGCTTGCGTGTTTGTGTGCTTGCAACTTGCGTGCGTGTGTGCGTGTGGGATAAAGGACACTTTATCGAATTACATTCGTTGCGTTATCAGCTACTCAACTCCGTATTAGTTGGATCCATTTTATAGTAGTTGATATTCTTGCTGAGTAGACCCTATGATGATCATTTTAGGCATGACCATCTCATCAATTTTTTAAGACAGTATATTTCGGATCATATCATACAATGTCCTTCCCTTATTAAGAGGGTATGGCTGCTATTTCTAAGGAATCGTTCGAGCTCGTAAGGGTTCACATATTGGCTCATGTCGAAGGGTGAAACTGACTCGTCATTAAAATGCAACGAATTAGTAAAACGTGACTAGATTTACAAAAGCTTTGACATGTTATAGATTTTTTATAAACGTGTGTGCATAGCTGATGAAATTCGTTGGATCAAAACAGCTAACACGGCAGGTATATTTCATTTTTCTAATGCATGTTTTAAAATTTGATTAAGATGACACACCTGAACTCTTAATTCTTGTGATAATAACCGAAAGGAATAATACTATTATTGTGGCTCTTGTATTCATACTATCTGTGTGTGTACACATGTAGTGGGAACAATTATTCCTTATATATATATATATATATATATATATATATATATATATATATATATATATATATATATATATATATATATATATATATATATATATATATATATATACAAGGGGAAGTAAAAAATTATCCGCACTTTCGTCATGACTTATCTTTATTATTGTCGCACTGCCTTCTGCGCATGCGTGTTTATAGTTGATACTATTGTGGTTACGTGATCGAAGTTTGAGACTGATCACGCTATTTTACTTTCTACCTTTATAGTCTAAGCATGGCCGCTACACCAGCGATGTACACCAAAGAAGAACAAAGAGCAGTGATCCGAGAGATGGTAATAGTTAACGGGTTCACCATCATCATCTCTCGAGCTTGCTAATTCTTCTCGTCAGTGATAGAAGTTGACGGGCGTCCTACTCCCTCTGCGTGCGTAACCTTTGTCCAGCCACTTTTAAACATTTCGATCCACTCATACACCCTTCTTTGCGGTAATGCATTGTTCCCGTATTATGCTATAAGCCTCCGATGAATTTCAGCACCTGACACACCTTCCGACCAGAGAATTCGGATCACTACTCTTTGTTCTTCTTTGGTGCACATTGTCAGTGGAATGGGCATGACTACACTGTAAAGCCAGTAAAAAATGGTGCGATCAGGCTAAAATTTTGATCACGTAACCACAATAGTACCAACTATAACCACGCATGCGCAGAAGGCAGTGACAATAATAAAGATATGATATATGTATATATATATATATATATATATATATATATATATATATATATATATATATATATATGTGTGTGTGTGTGTGTTGTGTGTGTGTGTGTGTGTGTGTGTGTGTGTGTGTGTGTGTAAGTATATGTGTGTATATATATATATATTCTTTTATTCTTTTCAGACATTTGACTGCGGCCATACTGGAGCACACCCTTAAAGTGTTTTAGTCGAAGACATCGACCCCAGGACTTATTTGTAAGCCTGGGACTTATTCTATCGATATATATATATGTATTATAATATTAGGGAGTATAACTCCAAACATACAGGGAAAAATTCAATTTAGTATTAAATCAAATTTCAAAATATAAATATATATATATATATATATATATATATATATATATATAGAGAGAGAGAGAGAGAGAGAGAGAGAGAGAGAGAGAGAGAGATGTGAAATTATTCGGTTTCAAACGTAGAACTCGAAATAGAAAATGTTATAAATAATGATATGTAAATATTGGGTTAATATAACCCTTAGGGTAAAAAAATGAGAAGGCTGCTAGGGACTCAAATCCATATCTTCTGAAAACATGACAGACGTTCTTCCATTAGATAAAGTAATCCTTCGAATTTTTCTATTTTGGAAGCTTTGTTCTTACCAGCGATAACATTATGTTGTGAATGTCATAAAGTATTACAGACATCAAGAGATAGGTGCGGGCATGGCTGTGAGGTAAAACACTTGCTTCCCAACCAGATGGTTCCAGGTTCAGTCCCACTGCATGGCATCTTGGGCAAGTGTCTTCTACTATATCTTCGGGCCGACCAAAGCCTTGTGAGTGAATTTGGTTGACGTAAACTGAAAGAAGCTTTTCATGTATATGTATATAACTATGTGTGTGCGTTTTTTGGGGGGTGGGGGGTCTCCCATCACCGCTTGACAACTGCCTGTGCTGATGTGCTTGCGGTGCTGATGTGTTTACCTTAGCGGTTCTGCAAACGAGACCGATAAGTACTGGGCTCGATTCATTTGTCAAAAAATTCTACAGTATGATCGTAGTAAACTGAAGCAAGTAAACGATAAAAGAGATGCGAAATAATTCGTTTTCTAAAGCTATACATAAAAGCATGTAAATAAAAGCTCGAAACAGATAAAGCTATAAATAAAAGCATGTAAATATTGAGTTAAAAAGGAAACCAAAGACCCACTCCTCTGGTCATGCCCAACCGTAACAGTGGGAAGAAGATAAGGGAGGAGGGTGACCCCGTGAAAAAAACCACAACAACAAACTCCAGCCACTGTAACACTATTTGGCAACACTACCACTCCTTCATCGTTTGACGTACAAAGCAAAGTATTACTATAGCAAACATGACAATAAATGCATAACGAAAACAAATAGTACCACAGAATAAACAAAAAGGAAATAATGCACAATTTAAGGAACAATTAGTTTGAGATAATTTATATAGGAGGTGTAATAAAGCTAATCTGGGATAATTTTATGAAACCAGACAGTGTTTGTAGCAGGATCTACTCCAAGAGAAAGCAACGAAAATATTATATATCTGCATCTTAAAAACTGTGGAGGCTGTAACGAATTATTGTCAAAGCAGCAATTAGAACATATACTACAAAAAGTATCGGGAGAAATTCTCTTAATGGAGACGGAGAAAATTTATGATAATGTCTGCTGTACTTTCAAAGACGAAGACTCAGCTAAAACCAGACTGTTATGCTGCTCATTGAGAATGTGTTCATTACTCTCAACTCTGGTATTTCTTTCACATGGTGCTACCATATTCGTGTTGACCTATTTTCAGTTTCGCTCATCACCGTTTCTCTGCTGTCCATCCTAAGTCCAAGGTCAGCTAGATAACACATAATATCACACTACCCTCGCCATCTAATATTACATGGGGACGGTAGCAGATTGCGCCGTAACCTTCCTGGTATAATTTCAACCTTCTCGGTCCCGTTTTTCACAACCTCTTCTATCATTATTCCATTTGTCCTGTGGTTTTTCATTCTGCCCTTGCAGATTAACTTCCTAACATTATTGTTTTAATCATATGCCTCTTTTCTTCAATATGACGAATTTCTTTGACCCTCATAACTAACCTAACTATGCTATTCTAGGGATATAGGCCATTGCTCCTTGATAGTCTCACTTCTGCCTCAGTATTCTATTCTGCACATATCACATATTCTATTTACGGGATGGTCTCTAACGCCTAAACAGCATTTTTGCGCTATCGAGTCAACTATCAACGACTCTACTCACAAACTGGAATGTGTCCTGTTATTTTTATGATTCGAACACACTAGCTCAGACTGTTTGGCCATGTTGCTCGATTTTGAGAGTTAGACCCTGTTTACAGTGTTCTCTTCGCTGAGGATCCGGCTGGGTGGATGGTTCATGTTGGTCGACCACATCCCACATGATCACAGTAAATGAGGAGGTATCTCGTGAAGAGGGGGATTGACTGGAACTCTGCTCGACGGGTCACTCGGAAGGACCTGGGGATCTACCGACAAATGATGAATGCTGCAACTGCGCATGCCCCACACCTAACCTGACCTGGCTTGAGTCAATTATCATTTATTCAGTTGAAACATGGTGCTATGTAAATGCTTCTATTGTGGTTGAGGTCTATGGGAAGTCACAAAAACTTTCCTTATATTTTAGATTAAACCTAACAATGCCACCTATTTTGAATTGTACGAATTAAGTAAAAATTTCTTTGGAACCATCAACACATCAACGATCGATTAACCCAACTGATATTCTAAACACTATAGTTATACTTTGGGTGATAATCGAAACACTATGTTACTACATGCGTAAACTCTATGGATACTCAATGGCTGATATCATAAACACCTGATTGATATTCTAAACACTTGAGAAATACTCTAAATTCTATGGATACATTGTGGCTGATATTATAAACAGCTGATTGATATTCTAAACACTACAGTTATACCTTGGGTGATACTCTAAACTCTATGGGTACACCATAGTTGATATTAGAAACACCTGATTGATATTCTAAACACCATAGATACACCGTGCATGTTACTTTAAACACTATTGTTTCACCAAAGGTAATATTCTAAACACATGGTTGATATTCTAAACACGTGGATGATACACTAAACATTATGGTTTGATACTTTAAACATTATAGTTACTTCAAAGGTAACGCTATTTCTCGACAGTTTCTGCGCTTTATTGAAGAACAACACGTTTCCAAATAATAATTACTCGTTTTAAATAATTAAAGAATGAATTTATTGAACCTCGCACCAATCATATTTTTATTGAATTGGGAGGTGGAATGAAAGACAGTCAATATTTACAGGATTTAAATTCAGAACATAAAAAGATAAAAGTAAATACCACGAGGCATTTAGCTCGGTCCAGTTGTGTTTCTTTCACTCCAACATCTGTTTGTCTTCAAATAATATTTTGTGATTTAATAATTAGAAAAATATTAATAGGATCATAAACTAGCATTGTTTGTCTTCAAATAATATCTAATGATTTAATAATTAGAAAAAAAATATCATAAATTGGTGTCAGACATTATAGTAATCCCTTGTCTTTTACACCAATTTCAAAAGACATTATAGAAAAAATGTTCCTCAAAGAGAATATTTAGTCTGATTTTAGTGTTTGAATGTGTGAGAATAAAAAATAACGGGGAATGGCATTACTGTAAATAAGAGCAACATCAAGGCCAGCCACCAAATCGATAGCTGACAGTTTTATTCGCTGCTTTATAGATCATTGAATTATTTCTGTGAAGGTGTGGTTGTTAGGCTTTTGTTATCTAATAGAGTCAATTCTAACATGGCTACTTATAGTCATGTAATTTCCCTGAGCGATTTTCATTTCAATATCAACATTAATTTCTCTTCTGTAAAGTCGGCAGTTGTTAACTTCAGTGTTATTTGTAACAAAATGTAGCTCATTTCAAATAGGCCACACAGCAATATAACTTATAGTTGACCTTATTCTGATCATTGGTTATTTTTGCAAAACAGTTTCATTTTAATAATTCTAACATTATCTTGGCTTGCTTTACGCCCTCAATTCTTGATGGACTTATAAGGTACCCTAGTGTCATATGGTGTGTCTTGGAGAGTCTTTGAACCAGCGGAGACAAATTGTGTTCGAATCTGATTACAGCCGATTTCTTTCAAAGAGAGGAAGACGGAATAAAGAAATTTTATTTACTGACCCCGAAAAGTCGAAAGATTAATTTGGCTTCGGCCGTGTTTGAACCGTGTTTGAGTGGAGAGAGCTGAAACAAATATTGCAATGCAATCTAACCAACTCTCTATCGACTAAGCCAGTTTTGTATACATGACAACTTGGTTGTGTTACTAAATGTAATAGTGTGTGTGTATGTGTGTGTGTGTGTGTGTGTGTGCGCGCGCGCGCGTGTGTGTGTGTTTGTGTGTGCATGAGGAGACACCGCAAAGATACTAGTGACGGAAAAATTTGTATTATTTATTAAAATCGATAAAATGACACAGTGAACTTGCCGCAGCAGGTGGGAAATCCAACGTTTCGGGTAGAGTCCTTCTTCAGAGAAAAAGTTGACTGTTAATAAAGAAAGACAGCAGAGTATTACATTCTTTGATTTAAGAACCTGACTGCAACTGACCACGGGGGCTTCATACTTAAACAGGTAGTTGTAGGAGTGAGAAACGGTGTGAGAAGGTTAGAAGGTAAAAGGAATATAAAGGGGAAGAGAAGAGGGCGAAGACGAGAATGTGGTGAAGGAAAGTGATGAGGTAAGACGTGAGTTGAAGCATTAGAAAGGATTTAATTCTCTATCTAAGAAGACGTAAAAGACTTCAAGGAAAAATGTTCATTCAAATCCATCGGTGGCATGGCACCAAGTTTGAATATGATATACTGTTCCCTCCGTTTCTATGAGAATGTGAATCATTGTGTGCGGCGATGTGTGTAAGCGAATGTATATTGTGTCATTATTAGGGTTACTAATATTTCTCTTTTGTTTTGATTATGACATTTTTTTTTTAAAAGAAGAAATTGTTTAAAGAAGACCATATGTATAAAATCATAGCCTTAGCAATCGTAATATTGACTTCAAATTTCGGAACAAAGTCCAACAATTTAGCGGGTTGGAGTAAGTTGCTTACATCAACCCTAGTACTCAGCTCTGGACAGATGAAACTGGAAGCCAACTTTGATGGAATTTAAAGATAGAACATAAGGACGTATGAAACGTTGCCAAGCATTTTGCCTTGTGTGCTAACGACCCTGACAACCAACTCGTCGCCTTAGTGAAGGTAGTATTATATGTGTGTGTATGTATTCTTTAACTCTTTCACTCTTTTGTTTGTTTCAGTCATTTGACTGCAGCCATGCTGGAACACTGCCTTTAGTCGAACAAATCGACCCCAGGACTTATTCTTTGTAATCCTAGTACTTATTCAATCGATCTTTTTGGCAGAATATAGCCACTCCATATATATATACTCTTTTACTTGTTTCAGTCATTTGACAGCGGCCATGCTGGAGCACCGCCTTTAGTCGAGCAAATCGACCCCAGGACTTATTCTTTGTAAACCTAGTACTTATTCTATTGGTTTCTTTTGCCGAACCCCTAAGTTACGGGGACGTAAACACACCAGCATCGGTTATTAAGCGATGTTGGGGGGACAAACACAGACACACAAACATATACACACACATACATACCAAATCCTCTCACAAAGCTTTGGTCGACCCGAGGTTTTAGCAGAAGACAGTTGCCAAAGGTGCCACGCAGTGGGACTGAACCCGGCACCATGTGATTCGTAAGCAAGCTACTTACCACACAGCCACTCCTATGCTTATATATATAGAGAGAGAGGGGAAGGGAGAGATGAGATAAACAGCATAGACAAATGGCCAAAGACCCCCACATTTGAACCCGAGAATAACAAGAAAAGGGCTTGTATATAGCTTGTAGGGAAAACGGCAATCGTATCTACATGAAGAACTCACAAACAAGGCGAATATGTACTGGGAAAAAATGATAATTGGAAGAAATAAAATAAGAACCTTGAAAGACTCCCAGAATGAAATCTTCTATCACTCAAGCTCTCCTCCATTGTTAAAAGTAAAAGAAATAGAAAACATCGATCGTACTCTGTATAATGCTAATAGTAATCTCAATTGTAACTCAGTGACTTTTAATGCCCTCTCTCACCTCTTTTCTCCACTATTTAAAAAAAGAAAAGTCGATCGTTTATATAGTTTCTAAATGTTTTAAATGACCATGTAGTTTTATCTCAAGTTGCAGTGCATTGACAAGCCCCAAATGAGCGCGAAAAAATTTATCTACATCGACTTGCAGCTACTAGGACAACCAAAACATAAAAGATAAATATGAATTATTTAGAAATATCTACTCGCATTATAAATGAAGTATATAGAAAATAATAAAAAATCTCTCTCGGCGATTCTCTCCCCTCGGGGGAAATTTCTCCGCCTCTTCTATTTCTCGCTGCCTCTTAAGCTGAAAACAACCGCAGATGGCAGCAGCGGCACAACGGCGGTCACCGTTCAAATTTCAGACGTATATATATATATAATGCCGGTAGGGTAGATTTTACCTTTCATCTTTCTGGATCGATAAAATAAGTACTAGCAGAGTATTGAGAACGACCTGAACGACTAGCCCCTTCCCTGAAATTATTGGCGTTGTGCCAAAATTTAAAACCAATATGAAAAATATATAAAAACAGAATTGTAAATGTTATACATCATTTAAATTCTTAAGAGACTTCTACATCACTTTATGTGTGTGTGTATGTGAGCGTGTGTGTGTGTGCGCGCGCACGTTTTTTTCGGTGACAGTGAACATATCCAGTAAAGCTTTTCTAAAACATATTTTGTATACATGAATGAGTCCCGGTGGCAAATAAATGAAGCTAATATTATTATTAACATCACCACCTTCATCACCGTTATCAGCATCACTAATCGCCATCATCACCATCAGCAGCAGCAGTAGCAGCATAGCTGTTTTTTATATTTCATGAGGAACACAATGCTGATAACAAAGATAGATGTAAATGCAAGATTCATTATAAAACAATAAAGAAATAAAATCGGATAAAGAAATAACTTTCTATTTTTAATCTAATCATATCTGTTCTCTTTTTAAGAACATTTTCACGTTTTGTTTATGCGATTTGCTTTTTTGCTTTATCACAGTTGAGTATTACAAAGAAACGGATAGTTTCTTTGCAGTGTAAACAACACAATGGTACGAAAATGATCAAAATATAGTTTCACTGTAAAAATGAAGGAATATATTGAACAGAAGGAAAATAAATATTAGGAGAAAGGGTGGGTGGAATAGAAAAAGAGTTCTGTTTTCTATTAAATAAGACTACAGCAGCAGTAGTAGTAGTGGTGGTTGTAGTGTCCAAGTGGTGTGGCCGCCATGTGAATGCCCCTTTGTCGCACCCTTCAACAGAGTGGATTTCAGGAGAGAGAGAGAGAGAAAGAAGAGGGAATTGCCTCAGTCCTTGACGGGTAGATTATTTATCAACCCTTGAATAGAAGAAAAAAAAACCAAGCTGACCTCGACAGGATCTGAACTCAGAGCGGAGAAAGCCTGTACAATTACCGCAAGGCGTTTTATTCGACGCCCTAATGACTCTGCCAGTTTACTGCCTTAGTGGTATCCTGACAAATTATGACAGAGCGTGGCATCGGCAAAATCGGCAGGGCGTCGGACAAAACTACCTTATGGCATTTGTTTCGGCTCTTCACTATCTGAGTTCGAAATTTTTGCCATGGTCAACCTCGACGAAATTTCAACTAATCATTTCACCATCCGGTGTCGGTAAAATATATAATGCCAGTATTCCGAAGACATCGCAAGGAAGACAAACCAGCAGTGATTAGAATCGACAGAATAAACAGCAGTACAAAGTTGTTGATGTTGTTGTATATCAGTAGATTTTGATTCGGATAGGAGACTAAACAATTGAATTAGTCTCAGTTCGTAACAGATCCTAATTTATCAACGATAGGGGAATGAGATGCACAATGAACTGAGACAAAATTTTAACTAACTAAAAGCGGCTGGTCTTTATTCATACAATCTCGTATACGTCATCCCATCACCATCGACTAACAATGTCAATGATAAATGGCTTATAAATGCTCTTAAAAATCATCGCAGATTACAGATACTCGTTTTTGTACACCTAAATCAATACCAAGACAAAATGAAGTAATGTTACAAGTTAAGGCATACATATCTGTTTCGTTTTGAGTTACTTTTTTAAAATCCGTTGCTTATGTTTTAATTCGGTTTAACAGTCCGCTGTATTTTGTCACGAACAAGGCGGCGAGCTGGCAGAATCGTTAGCACACTGGGCAAAATGCTTTGCGGCATTTACGTTCTGAGTTCAAATTCCGCTGAGGTTGACTTTACCTTCCATCCTTTCTGAGTTGATAAAATAAGTGCCAGTTGAGCAATGGGATCAATGTAATCGACGTTCCTCGAAACTGCTGACTTTGTGCCAAAATTTGAAACCAATACTTTGTCACAAACTTTCAGTGAAATATTTTTTCTTGTACATTGAAAGAGAACAATGATGAATACTTGATCACAAGGTAGCCGTGTAAACCACTGTATTCTCTTCTTTGTGTGCTGAACCGCAGCCATCCTAAAACATTATGTCAGTGGGTCTAAACACAATCAAAAGTTTCTGAAAGAGACTTAAGATGAAATCGATATTAGTAAGACCTTGTAATTCCGAGATAACTTTTATTAATATCCGATTCTCGCATGTTCAGTCTTCATGCAATCATAGGAAGGCTTAAGGCGGCAGCTAGCAGATCGTTAGCACGCCGGGCGAAATGCGTAGCCGTATTTCGTCTGCCGTTACGTTCTGAGTTCAAATTCCGCCGAGGTCGACTTTGCCTTTCATCCTTTCGGGGTCGATAAATTAAGTATCAGTTACGCACTGCGGTCGATATAATCGACTTAATCCGTTTGTCTGTCCTTGTTTGTCCTCTCCGTGTTTAACCCCTTGTGGGTAGTAAAGAAATAGGTATTTCGTCTGTTGCTACGTTCTAAGTTCAAATTCCGCCGACGTCGACTTTGCTTTTCATCCTTTCGGGGTCGATAAATTAAGTACTAGTTGTGTACTGGAGTCAATCTAATCGACTGGCCCCCACCCCAAAAATTTTGGTTCTTGTGCCTAGAGTAAAAAAGAATCATAGGAAGGCTTTGAATAATTTTCTCGTGTGCTGGCTGCTTTAAAAATTTCTAACGCTACGTTAATAAAGAATAATTTCGATAAAGAGCCAGTTGGAAAAGAAGGAGCAGGGCTAATTACCTTACATATCTCTGTATTGGGGTTGTTCTTGGCTTTAAACTCAAATTTCTTGCTACTGCAAACATGGGATGTATGCCTTTATTAGGTAAACAACGAAAAGAAAATATTATAAGAATAATGTTTGGGATAGGCACAGGTGTGGCTGTGAGCCATGTGGTACATGGCACCGGGTTTAGTTCCACTGCGTGACACCTTGGTCAAGTAACTTCTACTATAGCTTCGGGCTAACCAAAGCTTTGTGAGTGAATTCGGGAGACGGAAACTGAAAGAGATCAGTATTGTGTGTGTGTGTTGTGTGTGTGTGTTGTGTGTGTGTGTATTTGTGTGTGTGTGTGTGTGTGTGTTGTGTGTGTGTGTGTGTATGTGTGTGTGTGTGTGTGTCGCTGTATATATGTGTGTCCCCTACCGCCGCTTGACAACCGGTGTTTCTGTTCCCGAGGCATAGCAGTTCAGTAAAAAAAACCGATAGGATAAGTACTAGACTTTAAAAAATTAAGCGTTGTAGTCTTATTCTAAATTCTTCAAGGCGGTGCTCCAGCATGGCCGCAGTATAATGACTGAAAGAAGATAAAGACAGAAAATAGTAAACAAATATAACTATTTGAGCCACCGAACTATATGTCTAAATTAAACGTCCTAAGTTTAAATCCTATATTTTTCAGAGGATCAATTATTTACAATAAATTCACTGAAGTCAACTCAGTCAAGCACACATTCCATTTTGTTTTTCCTCTTCAGATATATGTTCTTGTACTTAAATAAGAGCTAAACTATTTCTTTTGTCGAGAAACAACGATATATTAAAAGTCAGATTGTAAAAATGGAGATATTTTTGCCTTGGAGTGGTGTATTGGAAGAATCGGAGAAAATATTTAGTGACGTTTGTTCTGAGTCTTTGTACTCTGAGTCCCAAAACCACCCTGGTAGGTTTTGTTTTTTATCCTTTCGAGATCGATAAAAGAAAATAGCAATCCAAGGTGGTGAGTTAGCAAAACAATAAGAATGTCGCACCAGATGTTTCACGGTCTTCTTCTGAGTTCAAATTTCGCAATGGCCTGCTTGGCGGGTAGATTTAGCCAGTTTCGTGGTTTAATACTATTATCTGACACATTCGGAACTGTTTTCAGAGTCCACTCTGTAGCAAAGATTCAGGCCAAGTTTCCAGCTTGAGAATATCTTCGTCCGTCTTTTTCTCCTTACCTCTCTCTCTCAGAGGTCAAATAATGAGTTGTGGACACTACCTTTCCTAGTAACTAAAACACATGAAATACAAAACAATATGTCATTGGCGACGGGTGTTATACCTGCGGACTGGAGAACAACGATAATCTGCCCAATTTTCAAGAAAGGGAGCCGCGAAGAGCCTCGAAGAGCCGCGAAGAGCCGCGAAGAGCCGCGAAGAGCCGCGAAGAGCCGCGAAGACCCGCTTAACTACCGACCGGTTTCCCTTACATCAATAATCAGCAAGATGTTCGAAACCATCCTTAAGAAAAGTATGATGCTCCATCTCCAAAACACAGCCTCTATCTCTGATTCCCAACACGGCTTCGTGCCGAAGAGATCATGCTTGACCAACTTACTGGTAATGGAAGAATTAGTGACGCGCATCCTCGATGATAGTGATGCTGTTGACATCGTTTTATTGGACTTTGCCAAAGCTTTTGACTCGGTAAACCACCGCCTATTACTTGTCAAGCTTCAAGCATAGAGTTTCCATCCGGATATTGTACGATGGGTTAGTGCCTTCCTCTCAGATCGCTCCTTCTAAGTCCAAGTTAATGGTTCGCGGTCCGACGTCTCCAGTGCGAGCAGTGGCGTGCCTCAAGGTTCAGTGCTTGGGCCCTTATTGTTCTTAGTCTTCATAAATGACTTGCCCGACGACCTCACGCAACACACCCTTCTATTTGCCGACGATGTCAAACTGGTCGCTCCTCGCGGTGATATAGAGGATCTTCGTCGATGCCTCCACCAGATTTGGAGATGGTCTGACGAATGGGACCTGTGTCTGAACGTGTCAAAGTGCTGTCATCTGTCTGTTGGCTCTCCTACTGCAACTCAACTTGATTTCGAGCCGGGTCGTCTGCTGCTGGAGAGGACCGATCAGGTAAAGAACCTGGGTATCTTGTTGGATTCCTCCTTTTCGCCTTCGGCCCAGTGCGTCCATGCTGCCAACAAAGCACGCGGAGTTCTGTTCTTGATTCGACGGTCATTCGGAATGCTCACAGCAGCCATATTCCTACCGCTCTATGTCACGCTGGTGAGACTCATATTGGAGTACGGGATTCAAGCCTTTTCTCCTTATCTCCTCAAAGACATACAGCATCTCGAAAGAGTCCAGGAGCTGGCTACCCGCATGGTTCTTGGTCTCAAGAATTTGTCTTATGAAGAAAGACTGAAGACGCTCGACCTTTATTCTCTAGAAAAACGACGACGCCGTGGTGATCTCATTCTTGCTCGCAACATCATAAGCGGAAAGTGTAACCTCTCGAAAGAGCTGTTCTTCACTCCTGCTCCAGAGCGTCGGCTGCGGGGTCATTCCGAAAAGCTCTATCTGCGACGATTTCATCTCAATCGAAAGAGAGGGGCTTTCTCCGTCCGGGTTGCGGATCCGTGGAATAAGCTGCCGGACAAGATGGTGAAGATGCCGACGACCGCTCGGTTCAAAGTCTCCCTTGACCACAAGTGGCCTGAACTCTTTACATGAACACCAGCCTGTACATAACTCCATGTCCCCCTACATGGCCTTGCTTTTTGCTTTTTGAGCCAAAAGATTAACTAACTAACTAACTAACTAACTAACAAAAGAAATTAGTTGCATAAATGAAGTGCAAATGCTTCAAGTGAAACTTGGGGAAATGAAATTCGCGTTCTCCATTCTCCGAGACCTTAGTTTCCTCTACGGCATTGGATATATCCTACAGGATTAGTTATTTCTTTTATCGAAATATATTGTTCTTATCATGTATGGCAAAGAATGTTTTCTACGTCTTTTGTGAAAGCATTATGTACGTAAACGAAGGAATACGTACTCGATCAGAGACTGAACTCCCATTGCAGAATTATATCTACTGTACTTAACATTATTCTGTAAACGAAAATTGTTAAGTTCTTAAAAAATAGTTTCAAATTTTGGCACAAGTAATTTTAGGGGACAAGTTTCGTCAATTTTATCGACCATAGCACTCAAATGACACTTAGCTTATCGATTCCGAACGAATGAACGGCAAAGTCGACATCGACATAATTTGAACTCAGAACATAAACAGCCAACAGAAATGCTGCGAAGCATTTTATCCGACGCACGAACGATTCTGCTAGATCACCGCTTTAATCAAGTCCTTAATAATCTTTCTACTATAAGTACAAGGCCTGAAATTTTGAAGGAAGAATCCAGTCGATTACATCGACCACAGCATTCAACTGGTACTTATTTTATCGATTTCCTAGGTGGGTGAAAGGAAAGGTCGACCTTGGCGAAATTTGAACTCAAAACGTAGAAAGCCAAAAGAAATGTCTCTAAGTACTTTGCCCGATGCGATAATGAGTCCCCCAACCAGCTACATTAACTATGTTCTTAATA
>NC_043000.1:84782756-84807756 GCF_006345805.1 Octopus sinensis
TTCAAGATAACACACACACACACACACACACACACACACAACACACACACACACACACACACACACACACACACATATATATATATATATATATATATATATATATACACGCGCGCGTATTTTCACTGTTTTTTTTTTACTGAAGACGATGTACTGGATTAACATCAAATAAAAACGAGAATATTTCCTTTCGTGATAACGTGTAGAGTGTGATCAGTACTGGATTGGTTCTTCCTCGCTGATATAAAACATTCGTTTGTCGATTAATTTTATTTGAAAATAATTTTTTATCGTTTTTATTCATTTATTTTTCTATTTTATTATAGGCAATCTTTACGTAAAGTAGTGATTACGATAATCACTTTTTACACCATTGTAATGTTTGCAGAATTAAAACCTTAATTATAAGTAACCTATAAGTAACGCTCTAAGTATTATGACCTCCTTGTGTTAAAATGTAGGCTGTGACTTAGTGCGTAACACTAAACATTCATATGTTTTAGAGGCGAACAAGAACCAAGGAAAGAAGGATATAGTTGCTGAAGTATCTATTTATTAAAACATAGTTAGGTTTTCTGTTATACCCATTCCAACAGCTTTTACGTATCTATAGGTGGCTGTGTGGTAAGAAGGTTGCTTCTCAACCACATGGTTCCGGGTTGAGTCCCATTACGCGACACCTTGTGTAACTCTCTTCTACTATAGCCTCGAGTCGACCAAAGCCTTGTGAGCAGATTTGGTAGACGGAAACTGAAAGCCCGTCGTATATGTGTGTATGCGTATGTATATGTGTGTGTGTGTGTGCGCGTATGTTTCTGTAATTGTTCCCTACGACTACCTGACAACCGGTGTTGGTGTGTTTATGCTTAGCGTTTCTGCAAAACAAATCGATAGCTTAAATCGAGGCTTTAAGAAACAAAATAAGTACTGGGATCGATTCATTCGATAAAAATTCCAGACGGTGTTCCAGCATGGCCGCAGTCTAATGACTGAAACAAATAAAAGATAGAAGATATATATATATGTCACCTCTAAAAGTATTGGTTTCATTTCAAGGGTTTAGAGTTGACAGAATCTAGTACAGTTTTTATTAGTGTCAGATATCAAATAAAGTTGTGAAGTTACAGGAAGGATAGGGTAGGATTTAGAAAATATATCCCAGAGGAATATTACCCAGGAACACCACCTGCATTAAAATCAATAGTTAAGTGAGCATTAGCATATTTAATGCAGTGAGTATTAAATGCACTAGTTAGAAATAATTCTTTCAACAGTAGGTGCAAGTCTTTTGGGGGAGCGAAATAGTCGACTATATCGGCCCCCAGAGTGCAACTGTCACTTATTTTATCGGCCCCGAAAGGATGAAAGGCAAAGTCAACCTCGGTGGCATTTGAACTCAGAACGCAAAGCGGGAAGAATACCGCTTGCTAATGACAATTTTAATTGGTTACTAATAATAATTTAAATAGTCCGACAAGTACGAAAGAAAACTCCAAGAATATTTAGATCGTATTATGTCGTCCTCAATGGAATGAAGTACATATTTTACAGTACTTACAGCAATGATGAAAGTATTTTTACGTTCTGAATTTAAAACCTGCCAAAGCCCATTCTAGTTGTTCATCCCTCCAAGTTCTATAAAATAGAGTGACCAGCCAAGAACTGGTGGAGAATTTAAATGACTGGACCTACCTTAAGCACGTTTTACTTTGTATATTTGAAAACAGAAGGGGTCTTTAGATGTCCCATCAAAAAGCAGCGCCACTATAGAAATTAAAAGAGCATTGAAAATTTTATGCAATCAGACAAGGTCAAATTCATTTCAGTAAACACAAACCTCAGCAGTAAAAGCAACTAACACACACATCAAGTATAATACAGGGTGTAAACGTGCAGAGTATATATTTTCTCCTTGATGAGATTTTAACTGGATTCGGTTTTGAGGTCCTGGTTTGAGAGTTCAGGGTTTTTAGGGAGTGTGGTACCACTTTTTAACGACTATTGTTCCTAGGTCTATTCTAACGTAGAATAACAGCACCTATAAGGGTCCCAGCCATGGGTTAATTAGCATATTAGGGCTTACCTACCTATGCATGTGAAGACTGAATCCGGCGGACTCTGTAGAAGAAACGTTCAGGATTCAGCGGAGGGGAAAACAGCTGCATCAACGCATTTTGGTGTGTAGAAAGCAAGATGAGGTAGGCAAGACATCATATCTTTTTACTGCCCACAAAGGGCTAAACATAGAGACGACAATCAAGGACAGACAAACGGATTAAGTCGATTATATCGACCCC
The DNA here is from genome assembly GCF_006345805.1 of Octopus sinensis. Taxonomy (NCBI): domain Eukaryota; kingdom Metazoa; phylum Mollusca; class Cephalopoda; order Octopoda; family Octopodidae; genus Octopus; species Octopus sinensis. Next base: position 84,785,054 of record NC_043000.1, read on the forward strand.
AGTGCGTAACTGGTACTTATTTAATCGACCTCGAAAGAATGAAAGGCAAAGTCGACCTCGGCGGAATTTGAACTCAGAATGTAACGGCAGACGAAATACCTCTTTCTTTACGACCCACAAGGGGTTAAACACAGAGGGAACAAACAAGGACAGACTAACGGATTAAGTCGATTATATCGACCCCATGCGAAAGGATGAAAGGCAAAGTCGACCTCGGCGGAATTTAAACTCAGAACGTAACGGCAAACGAAATACCTATTTCTTTATTACCCACAAGGGGCTAAACACAGAGGGGACAAACAAGGACAGACATAGGTATTAAGTCGATTACATCGACCCCAGTGCGTAACTGGTACTTAATTTATCGACCCCGAAAGGCTGAAAGGCAAAGTCGACCTCGGCGGAATTTGAACTCACAACGTAACGCAGACGAAATACCGCTAAGCATTTCGCCCGGCGTGCTAACGTTTCTGCCAGCTCGCCGCCTTGGTCATCATGGTCATCCAGTGCATCTGTCTCCATCCCCAGTCATCTTGACCTGATCTTACTACTAGATTGAAGATGGTCACGAATGAGAGAATGAGGCTGGTGGTGTGCAACTCTTCTGCACTTTAAACAAAGTCACAGCACAAGTCATTGGCCATCCTTAAAGATGACTAGTTGGTCCTCGTCGCTTTAACGGACAAAAACGACAGAATATATCAATAGATTATATGTTATTCATAGATATATTCTGTAGTACATTTAAACACTGCAGTATACTTTTTGTTTGTGCTCGTGTTTCTTGTTTTCCCTAGTGAGGTTTGTGTTTAATTATTTAATTAAACTTGGATTTTTGTGATTCTACATCATATTTGAAAATCCATTATCAACTTGTATTTTCTATGTTTTGTTAATTACTATCGTGGCGCTATTTTCGTGGAGAAATATCTAACTACTCTTCTCAATAGAAATTTTATAAATGTTCGTGAATTACCACTATTACTATTTATGTGTACAATCTCTCCTTTTATTCATTGTTTTTTTTTAAATACATATGTGTGTAATACTGTATGTATCAGTAGTTTCTCATTCATCCTAAAAATGAATCCCCTGCATCACATCATTTTTTTTTTTACTTTTGTCGTTACATTAAATATACATGTAAGTGAATGTGGGATCTTAGAAAATATATACTAGATATTCATGTTGAGAATGTAACACTAAAACACCAATAAATACATATAGATACATGAATAGCTACATATATTGGAAACTTTAGTTATAAATTTCCTGCTGAGAAAGGCCTTTATAATCTCCTCCGCAAAAGAATTTCTTAATAAAGGCCAGGTGATAGCAAATGAGACAGAGACGCATCAACGTTCCCATATTTCCTGCCTCTAATGACAATGGCAACAAAAAACTGCAACAGAAAGCATTTCATTGCGAAGATGACAGCAGCAGTCTCTTGCTGAACCTAACACAGCGTCTCAAACAAAATGGAAGGCACTGAGAAGAGAATATAAATTAAATGAATCTTTGTTGTGTTTTCGATAATACATAACACACACACACACACATGCATATGTGCATATGTATGTATGTATGTGTGTGTGTGTGTATGTATGTATGTATGTATGTATGTATGTATGTATGTATGTATGTATGTATGTATGCATGCATCTCTATATACATATATATATATGTGTATATGCATATATGGTTGCATATTTATGCATATATATGCTTATATATACGTATATATGATCGTATATATATATATAGATAGATAGATAGATAGATAGATAGATATGAGTGTATATATATATATATATATATATATATATATATATATATATATATATATATATATATATATACACATATGAGCATATACATATATGCGTGTGTGTGTGTATATATATATATAATATATATATATACACACACAAATGAGTGTGTAAGTATGTGCGTATATATTATATATAAAGAGAAAGCGAGTGGGGGGAAGAGAGAGAGAGAGAGAGAGAGAGAGAGAGAGAGAGAGAGAGAGAGAAAGCGAGTAAGAGCGACGTACTTCCAAATCCTCACAAACATATTGAATAACTTTATCAAATTCCTGAAACATTGTTATAAGAACCATATGTTTACGAACAACAAAGATCGGACACGAAAGAACAGACCGTCCTCACGCAATATATCACTAAGACAAAGGAAAAATATCTTGCCACAGCGCACATAAACTTGCCATAAATACCGAAGCGAAAGCGTTAGACACATTCCTAAAATATAATACTGTAAGGACAGCCTCCCTATGCAGTCCACTTAGGGTTAGGGTTAAGGTTAAGGACCACAAGACCAAATTCTGGGGTAACTTCATTTCACAAAAGTTGAAGGTTAATTCCCCTAAACTGAAGTGATGATAGATATTAAGTGTAAGTCGACACTTATCCATCTGAAAATTCGATATATTGTGATAGGAGGACAATGGAAGTTCACTGCTATTGCTATGAAGATATTTCCAAACAAAGCAAAATAGCCTACAGATTCATCCAATTCGATATCATTTACATTTTAGTTCCTTCATATTTTCTAAATCGCTTCTCCTGTAAACCTCGGTATTTGTTAAAGAGTTCACCAAATTAAGAGATCTTGTCGTGAATAGATTAATGAACTCTGGGAAATTACCGAGAGTCCAGAATGAGATGATTCCACCTGAGTTGAAAAGAATGTCGATGAAGCTATGATTGCACTGCTGTGGCAGGTCTTGTCGAATTGCTTACCTTTGACACATTTAGAGAACACACACACATGTATTTTTCTTTTTTCTTTTTCTTCATTTTGTGGATTCATCCCGAAGGCAGCGGCTATGCTGGGGCACCGCTGTTTTCTTTGTTACACTTTCACTAAACCTCCTCCAATGTGTGGAATTTGGTGAATAAGGGAGTTTGATGTTGCTGTGCTCATCTGTGTTTCTGCTTGAGGTAGCTTGATCCGGAACTCTTGACAGGAGGAGATCCCATTTTGTTTTGAAGACGCCTACATCCATCCCATATAGGCTTTGCAGGAGGATATTGAAGCGCTGTGATCCCTTGAAACCCAAGCTGTTGCAGTATCTAGACCTGTATCCTAATGGCAATGTTGGGATTTTTAGTGTGTATATATAGCAACAAATTTGAACCCCTTAGCGCTCCTATTCCGTATTATATTTACGGCAAACCACCGATCAGCGCAACTGGTCACAATACGATAACGGGAATATAAGACGTATCTATTTCTTGTCAGTTCTTTATGTTACCCTTTCTGGTGTCAGATTCTGGGGAGGAGATAAGCACTCCGAAATGCATGCATCCATCAGTATGATTGGAGGGCACTTTGATTTCACTTGGAGTGTCTACACTTATTTGTCTGCAGTGAGAAATATTTTCCATGACAGAATACAATGAATGGCTTACTTACGTGTTCGAATATATCTCGAGCATTTTTCGACTGGTAAAATTATATATATATATATATATATATATATATATATATATATATATATAGATAGATAGATAGATAGATAGATAGATAGTAGATAGATAGATAGATAGATAGATAGATAGATAGATAGATAGATCGTTAGCCACTACACACATTTTTTCTCTCCTTTTTTCTCTCTTTGTTTTTTTCTGTGTCCCTTTCTGTAGAAGAGCGTAGGCTCGAAACATAAAAAACTTTTTCTATTCCTGAGCGTTATACTAATACATCTGTTTGTTTTGTACACCACCTGTCTTCGTCTTTTTTTTCGTAAACTCTCCATATATATATATATATATATATATATATATATATACATATATATGTATGTATGTATAATTGTTGAACCGGACGTCAAACATTAAGGCAAGGCAAACATCTCAAGTCATATACAATATTATTATAAGAAGAAATTCAAAATCAGTTACAGCACTTACCTAGCGTACCTAATCCTTTAGATCACCTGTGAACTAAACCCTCATATTGTGTGTATATATATATATATATATATATATATATATATATATATATATATATATATACAAAATTAGAAAACGGAGAAACATACTTACATCAATCAAACATCAACCATCAGATAATACCCAATCAATACTTTATTACACCATTACATAACAGCAAAGACATTATACAAAATATATTGTAAATATAATTAGACAAGGAAATAGAAATATAAAATACAATTACATCATATCTGACAGCTGTTTCGGCCGTGAGGACAAGTATGTCTCATTTAACCTATAAGCCATATAAGGCAGGTATAAATGAGACATTAACAAGGATGTCCCACGGTCTCTTCAGAATCCTTTAAATTCGTTTATGGGAAACGTTTTTGGGTAGGCATATAAAGTTCCTATTTTATTATGCTGGTTACTGCCTGCCGATATAACGTATTATAAATATAGTAATAATAATAATAATAATAATAATAATAATAATAATATAATAATAATAATAATAATAATAATAATGATAATGATAATGATAATAATCCATAGATGGAATTTATATATATTTTAATACATCGCTGTGCGCGTTTCTACAAAACACTTGTTTCTTACGTCCATAGTCTGTATTGCTGGGATGATTACGGTACAATCCGTAATATCCAGGGATATCACGTGTATCTTAGTTCATGCGTTCATATCTGTTGGTAATATGGCATTAAAGTTGGAAGAGATGAATGTATAACTGAAGGCTGTTTATCAATTTTCACCACTCAAAGGTTCATTGGGATATGCGGGCAGTTCTGTGTGTATTTGGTAAGGAGAAAAGGTGATGGAAAGAGAGAAAGAAATGTTAATGATAAAGGAGAAGTATGAGTGTGTGATGAGCCCATACTTGTTTTGATATTTATGTGTGCATATGTTGGGATAGGTAATATAGGTCATTGGTTTGACCTTAGTCACAGCAGGCATTTCCTCAATGAATTCAGATGTTGTAGGACCAGAAAGCAAACTGTGTTTTCGGTGTTGAAGTTCATTGTCTGAGTTGACAAATGATGTTTCGTCAGCCTTCACCTTTCAAAAGACATTATCTAAACGCTCATGTCTCATTAGTATAGTTTACGTGTGTGAAACTCCAAGTATCAAAATAGAGCACCAGCAACTTTTAACACACACACATAACCACACACATACACAACATACATACACATGCATAGATTTACCTACACAAACATACATACACACACACGCACCAACACGCACACACACACACGCACACACACTCACACTCATACAGGAATTGAACAAAATAATGGAAACACCTAGCATCATAGCATCATAATTTTGAAATATCTATAAAACCGTCAAAAGCTTGTTTATTTTTATGTGTTTTGATTTATTATTAGTATTGCTTAATATGTTTTGCTGTTCTTTTCAGATATCATCAGTAAAAGCTAACTGAAAATCATTAAAATTACAGATCTATCGGAATTTCAAAGAGGTCAAATTGTTGGTGCTCGTATAGCAGGCGCTAGCGTAACGAAAAGAGCCGAAATGTTTGGTGTATCAAGAAGTACTGTCTCGGAAGTAATGACAGCCTTTGAGAAAGAGGGAAAAACCTCCTCGTCGAAACAAAACTCAGAAAGAAAACCAAAGCTTTCAGATAGGGACCGTCGGACTCTTAAACGAATTGTTAGAAAGGATCACAAAAGTACAGCTACCAAAATTACTGCAGAGCTTAATGACCACCTCGAGAACCCAGTTTCCACAAAAACTGTTCGCTGGGAGCTGCACAAAGTCGGATTTCATGGGAGGGCTGCAATCAGAAAGCCACTACTTTCAAAAACAAACGTTGCGAAGCATTTAGCGTGGAGTAAAAACCTACAGAATTATTCCCTAGAGCAGTGGAAGAATATTTTCTCTGACGAGTCATCCTTTCTTTTATTTCCGACCACCGGCCAAGTAAACGTGTGTAGACAGCCAAAAGAAGCATTTGATCCAGACTGCCTTCTTCCAACTGTTAAACATGGAGGAGGATCTATCATGATCTGGGGGGCTATATCTTGAAAATTCGCCGGCCCAATGTTTTCCCTTCATGGCAGAATTAATAGTCAAGACTATTTAAGCATATTATTTCATCAAATTCATCCTATGGTTGCGGAACTGTTTCCGGAGGGAAATGCAACCTTTCAGGATGATAATGCATCAATTCACACAGCTGAAGTTGTTACTGAATTGCACGAGGAACATTCTAGTGAAGTTGAACAACTTATCTGGCCATCACAGACCCCAGATCTCAATATTATTAAACATTTATGGTGCATTTTAGAAAAACAAGTAAGGAGTCGATATTTTCCACCATCATCACTACAAGAACTGGAGACTGTTTTAACTGAAGAATGAACAAAAATTGCTTTGGAAATAATTCAAAATTTGTACGACTCTATACCTCGTAGAATTCAAGCTGTAATTACTGCCAAAGGCGGTCCTACCCCATTTTAAAATAAATTTGTTTGAAATTTTAAGGTGCTTCCTTTATTTTGTCCAATCCTTGTACAGATGAATAGGCTCAAATGTACATAGATTAACAGAATAGATAGATAGATAGATAGATAGATAGATAGATAGATAGATAGATAGATAGATAGATAGATAGATAGATAGATAGATAGATAGATAGATAGATAGATAGATAGATAGATAGATAGATAGATAGATAGGTGGCTGTTGTGTGTGTGCGTATGTGTATATGTGTAGTTTTTAACTTCGCTGCAATGAATTTATTTGTTGAAAGTGTTCTTTGTACCTTGAAATATAGCATAGAAACAAGCTAATATGCGTGGGTGTACTGGCATATATTGAAATTTATCATACATATGTGTATACATATAGAGAATTTGCTTTAAATAATTAATGAGCTTTTGAACTTGCGTAGTGTACATCTGGGTTACATGAGGATTGGTATAGCATTCGTCTTTACCCAAATGGACGCTATAGGGATAAATTCGGTAAATGACTATTTAGACATGCAACAATACTATATGGGAATGAATCAGAGAAGACGGCCGTTGTTCTAATGTTAATTATCCTCATACAATAACATATTGGTGATCTGACTAACTAATATCATGTAGGGGTACGATGAAAGTAATTATCCAAAACCTACTTTGAAAATGTTAGCTACTAAAACAAGGAGTAACAAATAATACAAAGAAAAATATTCTAATAATTAGGACGGCAATATATTGCAATATTTGATATCGACCTGCAATATATGTTTTACATGTGGTCGGAACTGTTATAATGATATCAGGTTATAAACAACCGTGTAAGCAGTAAAAATGTCAATAAAATAACGGTAGATAATTAGAGACGCAAGCTTCGATGACGAAGGAATGATATATAACATAGTCTGAATGCGATAACGCTACGAAATAGATATACAGCAAATATGTAATGCCATAAAATAAGCATATGACACGCATATACATCACAAATTATATATGTATGTGTGTATGAGTGTGTATGCATATGTATGTATGTATGTATGTATGTATGTATGTATGTATGTACGTACGTATGTATGTATGTATATATGTATATATATATATATATATATATATACATATATATATATATATATATATATATATATATATATATATATATATATATATATATATATATATATAATATATATATATATATATTATATATAATGGGAGGCACATTCTTGTGTAATTATTTAGGCATTTGGATGAAATCGTGTGTCCTATAAAGTTTTTAATACCACACCTGTTTTCAGCTTATTATTTCTTTCTATACACCGCCGCGCACACACATATATACACACTCACAAACATATGTTCGAGTGTGCATGTGCGTGTCTGTGTGCGCGCGCGTATGCATGTATATACACATAGATGCATACATACATACATACATACATACATACATACATACATACATACATACATACATACATAAATACATACATACATACACACGCCAGGCTTCTTTCAGTTAGCAAAACCACTCAAAAAGCTCTGACCTGGGGTTATAGTAGAAGACACATGCCTGATGTGCCACGTAGAAGGACGGCACCCTGAACCATGTCCTCGGGAAGCAAACTGCCACGCCTGCACCTATATTCTTTCACTTTCTTCTTTCAGGTATTGAACTGCAGCCATGTTGGAGCACTGCCTTAAAGGGTTTAGACGAACAAATCGACCCTAATACTAATTCTAAGTTGGTAGTAATTCTAATGATATATTTCACTGATCAGCTAAGTTACGGGAGATAAACACCAGTAATGTTGTTGATTTGGATCAGAATAGAAATACAATATCCAAAAATAGGTTCGAGAAAAAAATAAAGATGCAATGAAACTTATCGTCACTTAGTGAGAAATGATCAAAGGATACAATATTTCAAACATTGCTGCTTTGACATAGTAAAAAAAAGGAATCTCAAAAAGCGGGGAAAGGTAGAGAGCATTGTTTTATTACAGCGAAGACACGAATGGTGAATGGAAAAAAGGCAGAAGTGGGTAAGGAACAAGCGTGTAGAGTGATGTTCTACATCCGAAAGAGTGAGATCAAGAAGAGATAAGAAGTATTGACTGGTGAGCATAGGTTTAAGGAAACAAAGACATCGTGTATGCATGCATAAGTAGGAGATTTGGTGAATGAGTCTATGTTGGTATTTCTGTTCTGTGGTGTAGAATCATTGTCGTTCGTACTTGTTTCAGTCATTAAACTGAGGCCATACTGGAGCACCGCCTTGAAGAATGTTTAGTCGAATGAATCTACCCCAGTACTTAATTTTTTTTCTTTCCTTTTTTTTTTTTGCTAAGCCGGGTACTTATTCTATCAGTTTCTTTTGCCGAACTAAGTTATGGGGATATAAGCACAGCAATACCGGGGTTGTCAAGCGGTGGTGGGGACAAACAAAAACACACGCACACACACAGATATATATATATGACGGGCTTCTTCCAGTTTTCGTCTACCAAATCAACTCGCAAAGTTTTGGTCGGTCCCAGTCTATAGTAGAAGACACTTCCCCAAGGTGTCACGCGGAACCATGTGGTTAGAAAGCAAGCTTCTTACCACACAGCAATGGCAGATCTACCATAAAACTAATGAAGCTTAAGCTTCAGGGCCTCTAATCCCGGAGGGACTCCCTCTGAAGCAACTTACTTTTTTCATTCTGTTACCAGTCTCAGTAGATGTCACATCATACTCCTACGCAGAGTCTTGACACGCAGTGTATAGCCACGATTTGTTCACATTTGTTTCTGCCGGTGTGGAGTAGCATAAAAAATAAAAGTACAAACGACTCGTAGATAATTCGCTTTACTTGAATTACTTTGGAGACTTCAGCCCTGCTCCTCCCATTATCAAATATGTCTACTACTACATCAGCACTGTCGAGATAAGAATTCTTATTTTCACACCATTATTCAATGACCAATTAAAGACTCAGAAGAGATGCCTGAATGTAAGCGAGATGCAAAGAATTTATACCACAAGTTACTAAATTTGGAATATGCTGTTTTAACAGGCGTTCGGGAAGAAGTTATGGAGCGTTTTAACAAAACAAGTAAAAAAATCCAAACCCCTGATTCTGATATATTTGAAGGTTACCTTTTGCTAGCATCTTTGCTTTCATTTGTTAAAGAACTACGAGAAAATTCAACCAACAGGATTGCACACTATGAATCAGTAACAAAAGGTTTTATGTGAATATATCATCTCAAATTATTCTGATGTTTCCAAACGCATCGTTATAAAGAAATTTGCAGATGGAACAAGTGATAGGACTTCTTTGAAAGGGGATGAAAAATTTACGAAATAAGTTCTAAATCAAGTTCAATGACTAATTGATAATTAAGTTAAGCAAGAGGATGGACCCATATGAGCAGATTGCGAAAGGTTCAGGTTTCTCTCAGAATTGATGAACAATTCAGAATTTGATATGAACAGTATCAAACTTATAATATCGCGTTACAAAGACGATATTGACCACAAATTAATAAATGAGTGTTATCAGTTCAAAGAGTATTTACACCTTAGGAAATCTCGAAACACAGAAGAAAACACACTATCTAAAATGCAATGCACAGAAGTTCTTCAGCTTATTTATGTGCAACAATTAATTGAAGTGTCCCCTAATGTTACCACTGCGTATAAGCTGTACTTGATAATGTACGAGCTGTGAAGTAGAAAGTGGTTCCTCAAAGCTTTCCTTTGTTAAGAATAAGTTTCAGTCTTAAATTCCTTATGCATATTGTCTCTAGAAAATGACATTGTAAGGAAGCTGTCATATGACAAAACTGTTGCTACAAAAAACAGAAAACAAGAGTATTTTGTAATTTTCATACGTATCTTAATGTTGCATCAACGCTTCCCTAATTTTCAATCCCCATAACTCTAAAAGTATAAGGCATAGCCTCGAAAATATTTGTAGTGATCTGCCATGGAACAACCACATCGACAAAGATATTGGTGATTACCCACACCTCGTTTCTGCTGGAAACAGGGCTCACTTTCAGACTCATTTTTAAGGACTCCACATCACAACTCCACCATTTAAGTTACCAGGGCCTCAAGCTTGAGTTCCTAGCAAGAGCATGAAAATTCTTTGGTCCTTGTTGGATGTTACCCTACTGTTACTTGTTGTTAAAGATGCCCCTTCAGGGCCGCAATATTGTAGATCCGCCACTGCCACACAGCAGCGCCTATAAGTTAATATAGTGAATTAAAGTATGCACGTTTTGTTCAATAAATAACAATGTGTGTGTGTGTGTGAGAGAGAGAGAGAGAGAGAGAAAGAGAGAGAGAGAGAGAGAGAGAGCACCTGTGCATTCGACGGTTAAGGGATGTAGCGTAAAGGATGTGGGGTTTGAAGCCCACAAAAGGGCGCTTATCAGAATGGAGATGTTACGACAATAGACAGTATTAAAGAACTGCAATTCGATTATTGATCCCAAATAGATGGGCTATTTTAAACCGGAAAATGAGTTGTTATTTACGATGCAAACAAGAGGCGGGAGCTCCATGGTGTAGAAGACCACCGATGCCAAAATACAGGTAGGTGTTGCCAAAGGAAGTAATGTGAAGGATAACGGGATGGAGCAAATTGATTTTGCTTCGTCAAACGTTAAATAAATATTCCTGAAAACGATTGACCAATCAGTGGGATGAAACAAATGATGGTATTCTAACCGTCACTTTTTCGATTTTCCTTTTTGTTTTGTTTTTCTTTTTTGCAAAACCACAGGAAAATGTCATTCAACGTATCCTTTATACATATATTCTTCTTCTTTATGCCTTTAACCCTCCAACGCGGAGTATAGGCCACTTATAGTTGAATTCCATGTAACATAATTTTTGGTTTCTGTACCTATACTCTGCCATGAATGTCCCCTTTTCTCTAGTTCCTTTTGTGTTGATCTCCGCCACGATTCTTAGGCCTACATCTCCTTCTATATATATAAATATTGCATGATTTGAGGGAAATTTTACTGTACGATCCCAATAAAAACAGATGATGGTGGTGCGTAGGCAATGAAGTTGGTAGCTGTGGGCAAGAGGATTTAAAAGGAAATGGGATGGTCTGTGATGGTAGACACTAGTTGTTGGTTGTGCTGGGTATTGTTGTAGGGAAAATTTACTGAAGATCAAGAGACTGAAGAATTGCCGAACTGTTTAATTCTCCTGTGTTCTTTCCTCACGGCATTAATAATGACTTTGCGCTTTGTTCGCTGTTTATTATTACATTATATATGTATATCTTTCGCTATCTAAAGATATAGATGTACATTTATACTATATGTGTCTGTGTGTGTGTGTATACATGTAATATATTTATATTACATTTATGAAAGCTATAAAGATTATGCGTACGTTTATGTGTATGTATGTATCTATGTATGGATGTATGTAGGGTATGTATGTGTGTATATATATATATATATATATATATATATATATATATATATATATATATATTTACAAATACATACATAAATATATGTATGTATGTATGTATGTATGCATGTATATGTATATAGATAAATATAATATACATGTATGTATGAATATATGTCTATATGTACGTGTGTGTGTGAGTGTGTGTGTGTGTGTATGCGTGTGTGTGTGTATGTGTGTGTGTATGTGTGTGTACGCGCATGTGTGTATTCGACAAACAAAATTTATGTCAATATCTATGGGCGAGTGTATAGCTTTACTAACATTTCTAATTGAAAGTGTGTATTTGATCTTTAGATATGTTTCTATCTTGAAATAAATAGATTTTCTCTTTTAGACGAACCGAACGTAAAAGTAGATTTCTAATTAGGTACATATTATGTTTCTCGGCAGGAGAGAAGAAGCCACGCTTGCAATATGTCACGTGTGAAGTTGTCGTAATGACGAGAAAGAGCTGGTTGAAATGTTTGCAATAAATAAATGTAATAATAATCTGCAAAAATACATAACCGAATTCAGTTCGGTTTCTTCATTTTACATTCTCTCTTAAAATCCAGCCTAAATCTTTAACTGAGACCGATAAATTAAGAGCTGCTGCTGTTGTAGTCGTCATTATCCGTCTTGCTTGTGGTGCCGTTGCTGTTGTTGTTATTTCTGCTGCTGTAGTAGTAGTAGTAAGTAGTAGTAGTAGTAGTAGTAGTGGTGGTGGTGGTGGTGGTGGTGGTGGTGGTGGTGGTGGTGGTGGTGGTGGCGGCGGCGTTGGTGGTGGTGGTGGTGGCGGCGGCGGCGGCAGCGTTGGTAGTGGCGGCGGCGGCGACTGCGGTGGTGGTAGTGGTGGCGGCGGCGATGGTGGTAGTGGTGGCGGCGGCGGCGGCGATGGTGGTAGTGGTGGCGGCGGCGGCGGCGGTGGTGGTAGTGGTGGCGGCGGCGGCGGTGGTGGTAGTGGTAGGAGTAGGAATAGGAGTTGTAGTTGTTTTAGCTCTTCCGGGTCACCACTGATATTGATGAACTATGATCAGAGGAACACCATTAGTGACCATCCCATCGCCAACATGATCTTATTTGTTTTCCGTGTTTTAGATGGTAAGTTTTGGTGTGGTTTTGGACGGTGGCTAGTCTGGAACTAGACAGCAGCAATTAGAACAGTAACAACAACAGCAATGTGTTCCTGAATCATTGGGTTGAGTATTTCACGGGCCTCTTGAACAGATATTCCCCGCGAGCTCGGAGTGCGGCTTTTAAGCTAGGTTCTGCGGAGGGTCAATTGGGCCTGCGACCCAAAACTGAGGAGAGCTAAGTAGCATGACTATGATAGGTCTATAATGACCATATGCTTCGGTGGTGTTTGAGCAGAGGTTAATTCTGTAATGCAATCATTCAATTGTTCCAATCCCTATTTGAATTATAACTGTTGGTCAGTTTGTCCCGAAGTTCTTATCTCGACGTAAATTTAACCAAACGAATGCCATTTATCTCCCCCTTGATCTCTGATGTTATCTGACAAACGCCAACCAAGATGACGTGAGTCAGCAAAACTTTACCTGCTAGAAATAGCAACCCAAATGCTGGATGTCCAAGAACCAGTGGAGGGCAGATTTTCAATCCCGGGATCATCCTGATTTCAAAATGATATTATTTGTCTGTGTAGAGTAAATGTAGACCGAGATACAGGGACAGAGAGAATTTCGCTTTTAATATCATAGACGTCTACAAAGGCGGCGATCTGGTAGAACTTTTAGCACGGCAGGACAAATGTTTAGAGGCATTCGTCTGTCTTTACGTTCTGAGTTAAAATTCCACCAAGGTTAACTTTAACTTTCATCCTTTCGGTGTTGATAAAATAAGTACCAGCTGAATAATGGAGTCGATGTAATCGGTTTAATCCCTCCCGAAACTTGCTGGCCTTGTGCCAAAATTTGAAAGCTGTATCACACATGTCTATATCCCTATCTCATAATCTATAGATGTAACTATAGATTATCAAAGTGGCTGAGACAGCGATGATGTTTGAGTATTGGTCAAGAATAGGGCAGTTGACTAACTGAGCCAGAATGACAGAACCCGCGAAGGTTTTTGCGTATTGGTCAAGGAGAAAACAATGATTTAACAGAGTGGGACTAGTTGAGCCAGATAAACAGAGCCAGTACTGATTTCTGTGCGTTGGTCAAGGAAATTTTGAAGGTGGAATGAGTTGCTCTCAGCTTCCTACTCCGGCAGAAAATCACAAGACTCTGTTTTTGGATCCCTTAATCCCGGACCAATATACAGAATCACAGACGCACGCACACACGCACACACGCACACACTGGCACAGACGCGCGCGCAACATTGGCCCTGATCAAAGACAATACACGAGTGATGGGCTGCAAACTTTGTTATAGTATATTTCAAGATGTATCAATTATTATATATTAAGTATCGATCGTAGTCGGCTCAATAAACTTGATTCGTTATGCTATCAAAAGGAATCGATTAGTGACGATGAAATTCAGCATTACAAACTAAAAGGCAGTCAATTGTTTTCTCAGAACATGTAGACCCGAGCGGCATCTATGTTTACACTTTGATCATCTACCACCTGGATTAATATTGATTTCTAACATTGACACAATAAAAGAGTGTTCGGGTGAGGTGTAGAGCTGATAATAACTATAGCAGTACGTATTTCATTTTTATGGAGTCCCATAAGAATGAAATTCCGATTCGGCGAGATTTTAAACTCAGAACGTAAAGTGAAGTAGATAAAGATAAGATAACAGTCTCTTTTATCATTTTACTTGTTTCAGTCACAAGACACAAAGGCCATGCTTGGGCATCGCCTTGAAGAGTTCAGCCGAAGACATCGATCTCAATATTTATTTTTGTAGGGCGGCGAGCTGGCAGAAACGTTAGCACGCCGAGCTAGATGCGTAGCCGTATTTCGTCTGCCGTTACGTTCTGAGTTCAAATTCCGCCGAGATCGACTTTGCCTTTCATCCTTTCAGGGTCGATAAATTAAGTGCCAGTTACGCACTGGGGTCGATGTAATTGACTTGATCCGTTTGTCTGCCCTTGTTTGTTTCCTCTATGTTTAGCCCCGTGTGGGCAATAAAGAAATAAATATATCTTTTTTGCTTTGTGAGCCTAGTACTTAAGCTATTGGCTTCTTTTTGCCGAATCGCAAGGTTATGGGGATGTAAACAAAGAAACACCGGTTGACAAACGATGGTGGGATACAAACAAAAAATACGCACACACATACCCGTGCATGCACATATATACATGCGCGCGCACACACATACATAAATACATGTGTGTGTGTGTGTGTGTGTGTGTGTGTGTGTGTGTGTGTGTGTGCGTGCGTGTGTGTGTGTGCGCGAGTGCGTGTGGAACTCTTAATCCAGATACATTTTTTCTCTCCCTCTATTTTTCTTCTCATAGTTTTCTGTCGAAGAGCGTAAACTCGAAACGTTAAAGACTTTTCTATTTTTCCTGAGCGTCAAACTAATACATCTGTTTGTTGCTCCCTCACTAATCTCTGTTTTTCCGTACATTTGAACATTATATATATGTATATATATATATATATATATATATATATATATATATATATATATATATATGTGTGTGTGTGTGTGTGTGTGTATGTGTGTGTGTGTATGTATGTATGTATGTATGCATATGTATATTCTATAATTCTTTCACTTGTTTCATTCGTTTGACTGCGGCCGTGATAGAGCGCCGCCTTTTTCAAGCGTGATATTTATTTCATCAATCTGTTTTGCTGAACCGCTAATTTACGGGAACGTAAACACACCAACAACGGTGGTCAAGCAGTGATGGGGAAACAAGCACAGACACATACACATAGATGTATACGTGTGTGTGTGTGTGTGTGTGTGTGCGCGTGTGTGTATGTGTATGTGTATGTATGTATGTGTGTGTGTGTGTGTGCGCGCGTGTGTGTGACGGGTGTCTTTCAGTTTCCGTGCATCAAATCTACTGACAAGGCTTTCATTGACCCGCGGCTATAATAGAAGATACTTGCTTAAAATGCCGCAGAGTGGCACTGAACCCAAGGCAGCATAGTTGAAAAGCAAGCTTTTTCATCAGACAGTTATGCCTGCGTCAATACTCTACTATTTCGGCCACCTAAGAATCTGATTTCCTTTGATTGAAAATAACGTTCCCTGAGTCCAAATGAAAACTTATGATTACACAGACATTATATTTGTGCAAGATAGTAAAGCTAAGTCCGTAAATCTGACTGGAGTTGCCAGAAATAAGTTGTAAGCTGGGATTTAGATCTCTGTCAGTTTGTAGCATCGGCCTCAATATTTAGATTTAAGCGAACGATGAACACTTTGGATGAGAATTATTGTTTTTTTGATGTATTTGAATAAGTGATGAAAATACAAAAAGTATGGGATTAAGTCAACAAAAGAAAGTAGATAGATAGATAGATAGATAGATGGTTGGTAAGTGCATAGATAGGTATTTATGTACTTAAGTAGATATGTAGGTAGGTAGGTAGGTAGGTAGGTAGGTAGATAGATAGGTAGGTAAGAAAGTAGGTAGATAGATGTGTTTTTAGAATTATCTTCCTAGCCAGGGAATTTGCAGGCTATATAAGAATAAGAACAGAGTTTGGACAAAATGCAGTGGAAGCATATCTTTGATACTTGACAAGCCGTCAACTCTATTCTTCTTCCTAAATTCCATCATTACCACCGCCGCCACCGCTAACATTTTCACCATCATCGCCATCACCACCACACCACTAACAACAACTACATCATCATCATCACTTCCACCTACCCCACCATGTTCTTTTTGTGTCACCTTTAACTGTGCTTTGTCCATCTACAACTAATATTCGCTTCTTCCGCCTTCCTAAAGAGAAACCAACGCCCAGCACCATCACCATCATCATCATCATCATCATCATCATCATCATCATCATCATCATCATCATCATTACCACCACCATTATCAAAACCACCACCACATCACCACCATCATCATCATCGTCATCGTCTCTGTCGTCGTCGTCTTCGTCGTCGTCACCAACCTCACAATCTATCATTATCAACACCAGCATCAACAACAACAACACTATCCAACAATATGAAATATCAGAACGCTAGCAGCAATAGCAAGTATTGCTTGTTATTTGTTAAAATCGTGCTCCTCCACATCATCATCATAACTTTCATAATCGTCACCACCATTTTTCGACGACTGTGACTACCATCCACAGCCACCACCACCACCACCAACCACCACTACCCAACACCCCCGCATTGCCCCGGTCTACACCTTATGTTGTTGTCTATTGTTGGTGAAGACCAAGAACTGTCGCAGTTGGTTTAACAATACAGACGAGGAGGAAGTGAACGAGATGCAGAGGAGGAGCAGTCGCAGGTGGAGGAGGAGGGGGAACTTGAGAAACTTGTGGTGCTGGAGGAGGAGGAGGAGGATGAGGGGGAAGAGGAGGGGAAGGAAGAAGGGGAGGAAGAAGAGTAGGAAGAAGGGGAGGAAGAAGGGGAGGAAGAAGAGTAGGAAGAAGGGGAGGAAGATGAGGAGGAAGAAGGGGAGGAAGAAAGGGAGGAAGACGAGTAGGAAGAAGGGGAGGAAGAAGGGGAGGAAGAAGAGTAGGAAGAAGGGGAGGAAGAGGAGGAGGAAGAAGGGGAGGAAGTAGAGTAGGAAGAAGGGGAAGAAGAAGAGTAGGAAGAAGGGGAGGAAGAAGGGGAGGAAGGGGAGGAGGATGGAGGGGAGGAAAAGGAGGAAGAAGTGAAGGAAGAAGAAGAGAAGGAAGAGAAGAAGAAGAAGAAGGGGAGGAAGAAGGGGAGGAAGAGGAGGAGGAAGAAGAGTAAAAAGAAGGGAGGAAGAAGGGGAGGAAGAAGGGGAGGAAGAAGAGTAGGAAGAAGGGGAGGAAGAAGAGTAGGAAGAAGGGGAGGAAGAAGAGTAGGAAGAAGGGGAGGAAGAAGGGGAGGAAGGGGAGGAGGATGGAGGGGAGGAAAAGGAGGAAGAAGTGAAGGAAGAAGAAGAGAAGGAAGAAGAAGAGAAGGAAGAAGAAGAGAAGGAAGAAGAAGAAGAAGAGGAGGAAGGAGTGGGGGAAGAGGAAGAGCTAGAGGAGTTGAAGGAGGCAAACTGAACTGTAAAACGCCAATTCAATCAGTGACTACTGCACAATACTTATCCAGTGTCGTTAGCAACAGCGGCAATAGCAACGGCAACGACAATAGCATCGGCAACAATAACAACAGCAACTGCACCAACTACTCCATTGCCACCACTGCCAGCAACAACAATAACAACAACAGCAACGACAATAGCAATAATTGACAATAGCAGCAAGACGAAGAGCCATAGCAACACACACACACACACACACACCAGCGACTGCGACGACAGCAAGAAAGAGCTAGAACGACGACGACGACGACGACGACGACGATGACAATGACGACAGCAGTAGCATCAACAACAGCAAGAACGATAGCCATAGCAACACAAGTAACAACTGCAGCGACAACGACGACGACAACAGCCAGCAACAACAACACTAACAACTACGCCAGCGAAAACAGGAAGTAACACAGCAGCCGCAAAGCAAACCATTAAGAGGACAGAGATGCATAAAACGGATGTGATGTTGACGACAGTGGTTGCTATGACAACCATAGTGGATATGTTCAACAAGCCAAGCTTTCACATACGAACACCACTCTCTTTCCTACTCTTTCTCATTCTCTCTATCTCTTTCCTATTCTCTCTTCTTCTCCGTCTATTTATTTATCTATCTATCTATCTATTTGTATTTGTTTCACAATCACTGACTCTCAATTATACAGCTAGCTTCTGTCATTACTCTTCCTCAAAATTCCCTTTAAAATGCTGGTGTGTGTGTGTGTGTGTGGTACGAAACTATCTATTTATGTATCTCTCTTTTTTCTTCTCTTCGCTAGCTTGCCATGTTTCTATCACTAACTCTCTTTCTCTTTCTCTTTCTCTCTTCCCCTCCTTATACCTCCTTCCTCGTGTGTGTACATACATATACACTTATGTTTATATACGAAACTTTCGACCGTTGAGTTACTTTATAGCCCCCTCTGATTAGAAACAATAAATAAAATTGAGCTCTATTTATTCTGCTTGTTCTACTAAACACCGTAGATAGATAGATAGATAGATAGATAGATAGATAGATAGATAGATAGATAGATAGATAGATAGATAGATAGATAGATAGATATGTTTCTTTATTAGCCGCACAGGGCTGCACTCAGACAGAACAAATTACAAGGTAGAGCTTTTCTTTTGGGGGTAAAAAAGAGGGGGTTGGTTTTCGATCAAAAGGGATCGTAAAAGGAAAGAAAGAGGACAAAAAAAGGGGAGGATTTTAAAAAAAGGGGGGGGGAGAGGAAAAAAAGAAAAGGGGAGAGGAAAAAAAAAGTTGATCAATAGCGATCGTAATCACAGAAATGTCAATATGAAGTGTAAAGGGGAGGACAGGTGAGGTTTACCCGTGGAAAGAAAAGCCTACGGAAAAGACCACGGTAACCTCGGTCAATGAAGTCACATGTTATATTTCTTTTTTTCTTTTTTTTTTGCAAATAAGCAACTCTCTGTATTAATTTTTACGGTTCATAGAATCATAGTCAAGGTGGCTTCGCCATTCATACGTGCCATCCTTGCTACATTCACCCATCTTTTTTTAAAACATTCACTAGACAAAACTTGCCTCTCTACTCTCACTTTCCTCTTCAAGTGATACTTGAAGAAGTTGATGAGAGATTGACCGGAGAGGAAAGTGTTTGTCTCTAATCCTTTCAGGCGCGTCCACCAGATACATTCTTTCGCCATAGCCACAAGTATGATAAAAATAGCTCTTCCTTCCCGTTTGAAGGAAGGAAGCGTGACGATATTAACGATAGACTCAGCTGATAAACCGACACGTCACCACACGTGACAGCAGTCGTTCGACATAAGCCCACAGGTCGGAAATTGCTGGACACTGCACGATTGCGTGCAGAGCGGTTTCGTCGCTTTGCCCGCATCTCGGGCAGGTCGGCTCCGTGTTTCTCGAGCCATGCCTATAGAGCTTATCCCGAACAGGTAGCGCTTCTCGGTAGCACCGCCAGGCCAGGGATCTCTGGAAGTTGTCCATAGGTCCCGGGCCGAAAGTCGTTTGAAACAGGCAGGTCAGGTATTCCTCGTCGACGCCCAGGTTTGCCCCGAGATCGTCGTCGTACCTCCCCTTCACTAATCCCCTATAGAATGCTTTGGCTGTGTTGAAGTTACTCAAGGTCGACCCGGGACGGCAGAGTTGCTTGAGAGCAACGCGACACTCGCGGTGCCATCGCCCTTCCTCGGCCTCTTTTTGATCCACGACTGCAGTTCGGTCATGGAGACGAGTTGCGGGAATGCGTGCCTCACAAACGGCGACCACACCTGTTCACCGTCGTCTACATAGAGCCGGAGATGTCGCAGTCTCAGCGCGTGTCTGCGCATCATCAACCACGGCATGCCCAGCCCTCCTTTTAACGGGTGTTGACAGCAAATGGATCGCCTGACCATCGGGATGCATCCTTTCCACAAGAAGCGGAAGAGAATGCGTTCTAGTTTGGTGATGGTAGGGTCGGGACAAGTTACGACGGTCAGGCGGTAGTAGATGATGGACGCGATGTACGTGTTCGCCACCTCCGCCCGACCTTTTAGGGACAGTTTCCTCTCGGCCCATTGCTGTGCGAGAGTGACCACCCTACTCGTTATCTCGTTCCAGTTCTTCTCCATTTGGAGGTCCGGACCGAACCAGACCCCGAGCAACTCAACCGGACCGTCTGTCTAGCGTCCCACGACGGAGGTACTGGTGGACGGCATGGGCTTGCTTCTCCAGGTGCCGAGCCGCAAGCCCACTGACTTTTCCCGGTTGATTTTTGCTCCTGTCACTGCTTCGTAGTCTTTCAGTGTCTCGCCGACCCGCTCGATGTGCTCGTGGCTTGACACTATGACGGTGACGTCGTCCGCGTATGTATGTATGTATGCATACATATCGGCATGTATATACGTACATATATTATACATATACATACATATTACACATATATATGTATACTAGCTGACGTACCGGGTAATTCCAGGGAAAGTGAGGCTTATCCTTTGGTTCCGTTCTCATAATTGTTTCGCTAATCCAATAACAACAATACAAAGTATGTAGCACATAAAACGGTTTTTATGCATTTACATAGTATACCAAACTGTTTTACACAGGATCATGTTTATTGAATTCTTACTAAGTTATGAATACCCAAATTGTGAAGTCAGTTATATAATAACGTGAAATTAGTTACCCGATAGTAAGAATTCGAATAAAGTAGCCCCGGAAAGAGATTTAATGCGTTCCCAGAGAATATAGAAGTTAGGAGGAAATACTAAAGAGGTATGTATACTAAAAGCGTGAGGCTATTCAAATATGAGATAATAACAATTCAAAGTAAATTACTCTGGAAAGGGCTTTTGTGCGTTCCCAGAGAATATTACCCACAGCGGCGCTAGTGTTGGTATATTCGTGAATAAGTCACCAACCGAAATATGTGGGACTATTTTTTAGGAAAATACCATTTACTTGTTTAAGGGTTGTACTGGATAAATTGCGAAAATAACTCTAACAGTTCAAATACTAAGAATAGCATATTCAATTTGATTTATACCAAATGATTTAGGAAAATGAATGGGTTATTTACCTTGGCTGTTTCATTTTAACATCCAAGGGATGTTAAAATGAAATATATTAGATATATATAAAGATCCCTTCTATGGGCCCTATTATCGATTTTTTCAACCATCTGAGTATGCCATGAGGTTTCCAGACGTGATTTGTACTCGTGTGTCAAGTTTCATCAAAATCGATAAAACGATGTAGGAGGAGTTAGCTAACAACTCCACAAACAGAATTTCCCACGTATGACATATGTAGTAGATATATATGAGAGAGAGGGAGAGTGAGAATGAGAGAGAGAGGGAGGGAGAGAGAGAATTAAAGATAAATACAAATGTTTATTTCCTCCGCGCGTTTCCTCATTATAGTTTCTTGAAGCCCTGCAATAGGTATTTCAAGTGGATTTGGATGCTTAATCACAATGGACCATCAGGGAGCACTTTATACATATCTATAATTTAATGCAATAAAGTGTTCTCTGATTTTCTGTTGTTATTGAACGTCCAAATGTACATGAAATGCCTATTGAATGACACCAAACTGCCATAATGATGAAACGCGCATAGGAACTATAATATAAACTTATGTTTATCATTATTTTCCCTAGTAATACAAATTAGTATAGAAGTAACTTAACAACTATAGAGGAGGCAGACTGGATTGATGACAATCTACCTGGAGATCTACAGTGGTCTTTTCCCCTCGACTGATTTTAATAGCTATTTTTACCACAAAGCTTTCACGACGCAAATTTCTTTAATCACAAGTAAGAAAAAGTGAAGTTGGAAACACTCTACACACACCTAACTCAAGTAATATTGGTTTCAAATTTTGGCACAAGACCTGCACTTTCGGGAAAGGAGCAAGTTCATTACATCGATCTCAACAAGTACTTGCTTTATCGAACCCGAAAGAATAAAATGTAAAATCCACCTCGGTGGTATTTGAACTCAGAACATAAAGACAGACGAAATACCTATTTCTTTACGACCCACAAGGGGCTACACACAGAGGGGACAAACAAGGACAGACAAACGGATTAAG
>NC_043000.1:84810256-84825256 GCF_006345805.1 Octopus sinensis
TGCAGGGAATATTTTTAATTGATATATATATATATATATATATATATATATATATATATATATATATATATATATATATATATATATATATATATATATATATATATATATATATATATATATATATATATATATATATATATATATGTATGTATGTATGTATGTATATATGTACGTGTGTATTTGTGTGTATAATCATTAGCACGCCGGGCGAAATGCTTAGCTGTATTTCATCTCTCTGTACATTCTGAGTTCAAATCCTGGCATGGTCGACTTTTCCTTTCATCCTTTCCGGGTCGATAAAGTACCAGTTGAGTACTGGGGGTTGATGTAATCGACTAATCCTCCCTCCCGAAATTCAAGGCATTGTGCCATTAGTAGAAATGATGGTTATTATTATTATGTTTTTTCCCTCTTTCTTCAAATTTTCTTCCGTTTCTCGCCGAGTATTATTATTATTATTATTATTATTATTATTATGTTTTTTTCCTTCTTTCTTCAAACTTTCTTCCGTTTCTCGCCGAGTGTTTTCCATACACCTAGGGCAGAGAAGGATATTGTATGCATTCCCAGATTACACGCGCAAATTCACAGATAAAATATGTATTTAAAAATTAATAAATAAATAAATTCATGGATGGATGTTATTTTCACAACGATAGTGCTCTTCTCAGTACATGAGCCGTTCCAGTTAATACGATTTTTTGCACTTCCTGTAGGGATGGTAAGCCTGGAATCATTTTCAAATAGGTTTCAGTACCTTTTTTTATCATTCCTAGAGATCCTACAATCACTGGTACTGTAGTCGTCTTGAGATGCCACATTTTTTCAATTTCCATTAGCAGGTCTTTATATTTACTAATCTTGTCAAATTCTTTTGCCGCTATATTGTGATCACAGGGAATACTCATGTCAATTAATAAACACGTTCTTTTTGTCTGATCTTTTATAATGATATCCGGTTTATTGGCTTTTATAGTCCTGTTGGTCTGCATGGGGAAGTCCCATAGAATCGACACATTTTCTCCTTCAGTCACAGCTTCAGGATGATGTTTATACCATTTGTCAGCGGTTTTGATTTTATAATGCCGACATATATATATATCGACAAATATATATATATATATATTATTATTATTATTATTATTATTATTATTATTATATTATTATTATTACTGTTGTTGTTGCTGTTGTTGTTGTCGTTGTAGTTATTATTTTTAGCAAGTGATTAACGGCGACGCACGAAACTCTCAGATTTTACGTCACTCAGTAGCTTTTGCCATTTCTTTCTTCCATAGGTAGAACGCCCGAAATTTTGGCGTATTGCACTGATATTTATTTCATCGTCCGGAAGTGATGTAAAGTAGAGTCGACCTACTTTGCCAACCGATTATTAATAAGAATATATATGCATATGCTCAGGTATTGAGTATTTTCCTGTTTGCACCTCCAAACCTATTTATTTATATGTATATTTCTATGGGTGTGTCTGTAAGTGTTTCCATCTACCTACATGATTACCTCCCAATCTTTCTACCTACTAATCTATCTCTTTACACCTCTCTCTCTCTCTCTCTCTCTCTCTCTCTCTCTCTCTCTCTCCCTCTCTTTATATATATATAAATATATTCCACTTCAGGTACATCCTTCGACATTGCTCTTCAGTATGAAATATGAGTTATTTCTGTTGAGAGATATGCACACACTCACATTCTCGTACGCACACGAACATTTGTACATGTATATATATATATATATATATATATATATATATATATATATATATATATACATACATATGTATGTATGTATCGATATATATATATATTGTATGTATGTATGCATGTACGTATATGTATGCATGTACGTATATGCATGCATGTATGAATATGTATTTATGTATGTATGTATGTATGTGTGTATGTATGTATGTATGTATGCATGCATGTATGTATGTATGTATGTACGTATGCATGTATGTGTGTGTGCATGTATGTATATATGTATGTATGTATGTATGTATGTATGTATGTATGTATGTATGTATGTATGTATGTATGTATGTATGTATGCATGTATGTATGTATGTATATTCTTTGAAGCGGAGATGAAGTTCATAGCATATTTGACATAAGAGAAAACGCAATGGCGGAAATGAGTTTCTGTAAGGAGAATTTCCTTGAGAAAGTTGACTCTGGAACAGATGCATTAAAACATTGATTCTTTCTCAACTTGAGAATCGTCTGCCTTCATTCATTCACATAACGCTTTTGTAAAACCGATGGAGCAGGCAATCATTGATGTGAAGGTTACTCTCACTTAAATACCACATGAGAGAATCTTTTTGTAAGTGCATATATATGTATATATATATATATATATATATATATATATATATATATATATAGAACATACATATATATATATACATATATATACATACATATATATGTGTGTGCGCCTATGTATCTATCTATATATATATATGTATATATAAGACGCACACAGAAACATCCATGTATGAAGGTGTATCAATGTGCTTCACCAAATAACTTGACGCACGCATACGGACCCACACAAACACATACGCACATGCCCATACACATACCACACACACGCGTACACACACAAACATAGGTGCATCAGTGCTTAAATATGTGTATATTCTTATGGGTTTCTGTGTGAATGAGTTTAAATTAATGGAAAATGAAATTACTGTTGTTGTTATTATTATTATTTTTATTATTATTATTATTATTATTATTATTATTAACATTATCATCATCATCATCATCATCATCATCATCATCATCATTATTATTATTATTATCATTATTATTATTATTATTATTATACACTCGTCACGAAGGCAATTTTTCTATTTTTGAGGTGGTAAGGCATATATTAGTGTTTTTCTCTTCGTCGTGTTGATTAATTCACTGGGAGGGAGCAACTTCACATTTTCACCAGGCTTTTGTAGTAAACTGATATTTTTTTTATATCGTCCTCACTCACAAAATTATCTCTAGATTTTTTCCTGTTGTGTAACCTCGCTAAACATTTTATCGTCTGCCTTTGTAGCGAGCGCGTGGGACGCCTCTATATTTTTACCGCTCTCCTCCCTCATACTCCTCTCTATGCCTTGAAACAAAATTTCAAAGTTTTCCTCGGACGCGGGAGAAATTTGTGACAAATTCATGTTTTTAGCTGTTTCCTCTTTGAAACAAGGGGGAAAGGACAGCAAAATCCTGCTGTAACAGCAGAAAAGAAGTGGTCTCCACGACCAAAACGGTAAATTTTCACCTTCAGCACAAAAACATTCTTTCACAGTGGAGCAAAGAATAACACGACCGGAAAACAATTCCAGTCAATTTCTTTATTAAGCATGAGGTTGAGAAAAAGAGGGGAAGATACGAGGACAGACAAAGCAAACATTGGGGTCAGGGTATCGAATGAGACGAAACGTATGGATAAACAAACAATTAAAATATATACAATTAAATGAGAATGAGTGATTTACAAAAAATTAAGCGGAGGACGCGGTTGGCCCCACAAACCACATACTCACACTGAATACTTTGCTTTCTCCTTTTTATATTCTCGTTTAGACAGGTTCTTTCACTCGCAACATACTTGCTATAGACTTCCATCTTTTACGAAACACACTTTGTGACAGGCATTTCTTCTCCAGCTTTATTTTCCGTTTCATGTGGAAAACGAAAAAGTTGATTAACTCGAGACTGGAGATGAACATGCCTGTTGCAATTCCTTTCACTCTCGTCTTACATACTACCTCTTTCTCAACAGCAACCAGCGAGAGAAAATAGGCTCGCTCCTCCCTATTCAGGAAGGTCGGTGGAATGTTTTTAATTACTGATTCATTCAACAGTTATACTCTTTTCGAATGCGACAGCAGGTGTTCAACATAAGCCCATAGCTCAGTCACCTTGGCGCATCTTGCACAAATCGGCGAAGGCGCACACCCATGTCTAAAGAGCATATCTCGAACCGGTAAAGCTCCTCTGTAATATTGCCAGGCCAGGGACTTTTGGTAATTATCAATAGGCCCCGGCCTGAATGTTCTTCGGAACAGGTTGGCCAGTTGATCTTCGTCGAAGCCTAGGGTTTCTCCCAAGACGTCGTTACACTTAAACTCTACTAACCCTCTATAGAAGAACGAGGTAGTACACCCGCCACCGGAGTTGCCCGACTGGGAGAGAAGTACGAGTGCCTGATGGCACTCTGCATACCACACGCCCAACCTCGGTTTACACTTCATCCATGGGTTCAGTTTGGTAAACGATGTGAACTGTGGAAATAGCAGCTTGACGAACGGAGACCACACCTGCTCACCGTCAAGTTAAAGCCAGAGGTACCTAAGCCTGAGCGCATGTCTGCGCATTTTTACCCCCACGGCATCCCTAGCCCACCCTTCAGCGGCTTTTGGCAGCAGATAGAGGTCTGCTGCCCCCTCCACAAAAAACGAAAGAGCATGCGTTCCAGCTTGTTCAGCCACGAATCGGGGCAAGGCACGACGGTCAGGCGGTAAGTGATTACAGAGGCGATAAACACCTCTGCAACCTCCGCCTTCCCTTTCAAGGACAGCCTCCGCTCAGACCATGTCTGAGTTAGGAGAACTACCTTACTCGCCACTTCACTCCAATTCTTCTCTATCTGGAAATCAGGACCTAACCAGACTCCAAGCATCTTCACCGGCCCTTCCGTCCAACTTCCCACGACGCTGTCGGAAGGCATCGACCTGCCCCTCCAGGTGCCGAGCTGCAAGCCGACCGATTTATCCCGGTTGATTTTCGCTCTTGCCACCGCTTCGTAATCCCTTAAGGCCCCACCTACCCACTGTACCCTAGATCTTGCGGAGCGCCCCTCATAGCTTCCAACTTCCTCAGCAATGGCTCGAGGGCCAAAACGTAGAGAAACGGGGAGAGAGGGCACGCTTGACGTACCGATCGCTCAATGCAGAACGGCTCCGAAAAGAAACTGTTCACTCGAACTACCGATTCGATGTTGCTGTCAGTGAGAAAGCAACAGGTAGGAAGAGAGAGAGAGAGAAAGAGAGAGAGAGAGAGAGAGAAGAGAGAGAGAGAGAGAGAGAGAGAGAGAGAGAGAGGGGGAGGTGAAAACTTCGTTGCAGACTATTTGACACTTACTGTCTGCCTTGCTGCCTCTCTAGGTATGTGTTTGTCTAGTGTGCATGTATATGTATGTTTATATGTATATGATTGTGCGCTGGATCTCTCTCGGATTACCAGCAAACGACAAAATCGCACCAGCCAGCATCACCACCACCAAGCCCATCATGTATGTATGTATGTATGTATGTATGTATGTATGTATGTATGTACGTACGTATGTATGTGTGTGTGAGTGTGTTTGTGTTTGTCTCACCACCACTATTGCTTCACACCGATGTTGGCGCGTTAGCGTCTCTGTAATTTAGCTGCTCAGCAGAAGAGACTGATAGAATAAGCACCAGGCTTACAGGGAATAAGTCCATGGATCAATTTCTTCGACTAAAGGGTGGTGCTCTAGCATGGCCACCGTCAAATGACTGAAACAAGTAAAAGAATACCAGAAAAACGTTCCGTACCACTAAACCAAGAAAGTTCTTTGAATATGTACGATGTATTTTAAGGCTAAATAGCTATTCTGTTTACGTTTGTGTAACTGAGATATTTTGGTTGATTAGTCATAGGTGTTACATTACTTTCTATATTCTGTAACTGTCACAATATACTTTTCTAGGCCTGTACTTAATTTATCAAGCCCCAAGGGACGAAAGGCAAAGTCAACCTCGGCAGAATTTGAACTCAGAACGTAAAGACAGACGGTCGTAATATACAATTATTTCTCATGGCACCAGTACACAGTTTATAGATGCTTACATTTTCAATGCTTTCCATGAATTTTTACGTGAGTTCAGCTAGTTATTATTATTACTTTAAGTGTCAGAAAAAAGAATGATAGATAGATAGATAGATAGATAGATAGATAGATAGATAGATAGATAGATAGATAGATAGATAGATAGATAGACAGACAGACAGACAGACAGACAGATAGATAGATAGATAGATAGATAGATAGATAGATAGATAGATAGATAGATAGATAGATAGATAGATAGATAGACTGAGAAGGAAGGGAAGAAAAAGATTAACGTAAAAGAAATTAAGTGAAGGTAGAAAAAAAGAGAGATGGCGAGAATAGAGAGAAGTCGTGTGTGTGTGTTAATTCCTATAGCTGTCTGTACCTTTGTGACCTCATTTGAATATTTCTTCACGAAATCTTTCCTTCCTCTTGTCATAAAGTTGTTTCACCTGAGCACGTCAACGTCAGTATATGACTACATATGATGTAGGAGCAATGTACATTTGACAAAAATCAGTGATGTGAAGAAATATATATGAAGTAAGAAAATGGGTCTCCGTTGGTTTCGAGGAAGCGTATTCAGCTGTTTGCTCAACTGAACTAACTTCTCATTCAGTTAACACATAAGTGATTGGGTATTTCACAGACATGTACAGCATTAACATAATGCTAAACTAACATGAGCGTGTCTCCTTGGCATAGCTGGAAATACCGGTATAATCCGTCTGGCGAGCTTCGAAACTGCTTTCGTCCACTCATTTGACTACAAGGTATGAAGAGATGGCAAGATTCTAGTAAATTATACCTGCACAAGATGCCATACAGTGGAATAGAACTCAAGTCCTATTGATTTCAAAGCGAACCTCTTAGCCATTCGACCATAGCGTACTCATGCATAAATACACAAATACATGCATAAACACACTCACCCAAACTCATGCTCACACCCAGAATGGGAAATCTACTAGTTCCCTCCTTGCTAAAATGTTTTAGTAAGGAGTTAAGTAAGGGGAAAACCGTATGAAACAGTGTAAAAGAGCCGCTATGGTATGACCAGGATTTAGTATGTTGTTCAGTTGTTATCAGAGAATTAACTGAAATCAAGTATTCTTTTGGATCAACAAATAATAACCTTTGACAGCATTTCTGAACCTAAGGTCTGTCAATCAGGGCTGTCTTAAAACATGTGCACACTGAGCAGTTGCCCAGAGGCCTCACAGGTCTAAGAAGCCCAATTCTAATTCATGTATAATGTTGCTTGATATCAATAAAAAATAATCTAGAACCCACTGAACTGATTTGCCCGAGAGCCTATAAAACTGATAAGACGGATAGTGCTGCCCAGTGGATTCAAATAGGTAGCACTAGGAGTCCAAGGATTGTGTTCAAAATTTCAAAAGGCAGTACTGTAAAATGTTGAGTCACTTAGAAATGTACACTTAAGATGAACTGCGAAGACAATTTTATTGTTAGTTAATAAAATTAAATATTGAGTAGAGAGATCAAACGTCCGCGAGAACGCCTACATGTACTGTCAGAAAATATATTTGGAGGATCACGGTGAGAACACCTTTGGTTATAGGGCTTCTCAATCAAGGTTTTCAAAAAAATAAATCAGGTAATATAACTTTGTGGAAGACGGGCGCGAAAGTGTCCTTAACGGCCGAGCGTTTGATACTGAACGATTATAAGACGTGACCATTTAACTTGAAAACCGAATAGATGTCACGGTACATTTTAGTGATTCAGCCACTAAAGGTGGGACCAAGTCCGACTGCTCTTAGGCCAGCTGCCATATAACGATGATCGACCTGTCGAAAGCTTTAGACTTATCCAAATTGACCAGCATTTAACCAAAGCTAAATCAATACCAGACCCATTCTACGATGAATTTATTGCGTAAATCTAAGTTTGTTGTTGATTATCTGCCGGGATGGCACAAATTTGTGCGTCCTCCACTACACCACCGGCGGCTAGAGCCAGCCTTTTGGCTTGCACTTTTGCCATATTCTTTAACACTGTGTTCTGAAGAGTTATGACCCTGAAGTTTTCTGTCACTCATTCATTGTTTGAGTCCTCCTTCGACAGCATCAGTATTCCCTGGATAACGCGACTGGAAAAGCTCTCATTATGTTGACAGCTGCATTCGACGGCAGCCAAGATGAGCGTACACATAAGCATGTAAAAATAGAACTCGGAGAGAAAACCAATCTAAATTCGGTATTTTGTAGTTCAGTATGTCCGCCACTCTATCTGCTTGCAGCACTCTGACTCACTGCTCGAAAGCCGCGCCCAATTGTCGAGGTAGACATCAATGATTATCGTTTTCAACATACTGCTCATTCAGAAGAGTCCAGTAAACTTCTGGTGGAAAACCCACTCACATGTTTGGCATCGAAGGGGATTATTCCCCAAATTGGCCTAATCCTGCCAATACTGCTACGCTGCACCTACTTTACCTTAGTCTATCGAACGGTTTTCATGTCCTCGTGTTTCAGCGCATGCGCCTTAACACGATCATCTTATCATCTATGTTTCGTATAGAAGAAATGGTCGGTTGATATTCTCACCGCTTGCATGTTCTTTGTGATGTCCCTTCTACGAGCTTCTAAATAGCTAAATTGTTCTGCTATTCTCTACAGCTATCGCTTTACTAAACGTAACCAATGCTATTCTAATGCTTCTCTTTTGCATGACCAAACATCTGTTCTTGTAATGGCACCCGTCAATTCCTGCTTGATTAATCCGCTGATTTGGTCTCTGAAATCTTTCCGAACCGAAAAGAATGCGTTCAGCTTTCAGTAACCGAGTCTCTGTCTATTGGTTTCTTCTAAGTTGACCGTACTGGTCACGAGTTTGTGGTCCATGTTACCGACTATTTGAAATTGTGGACTGACCGTATAGGCCGCGAGTTAGTGGTCTACATTACCAATTGTCCGAAACTGGACAATTTATACTAACCCTACTTGCTATTCTAACGAAAATTCTGTCTAAATAACATCTAGATAACCCACTTTGATAAGTCCCCATTGAGGCATTCTGGAAATCAAAGCAAAATTTTTCAGATAGCTGTAAGTGCCTGAGGTTTTTTAGCCTCTTCTCCATTTGACAACTCCCACACAATACCTGCGTGTATCCAAAATACCATTGCAATCGTCCACTAATGTTTCTAAGAATGTGTCTAGACTGCTAAAGTAATCTGGCCTCCCTGCTCCAGTCAGAGTGTAAACGGCCACTAATCATATGGCTCCACCGTCGCCCTTAGTGCTGCTCACGTCCATGAGCGCAGATCTACCGACCAGGTCTAAAGTAGCAATATTTATCTTTAAGCCCAAGTCTTTCTTAAAAAGTATTGCTACACCACTCGTTTCCGAAGGATCGAGCGATTTCATCTTGTCGTGTGCAAATGATGTAATATCCACTATCGTGATGAAGTTATGCATTCATAGTTGGTGTTGTCGTTTAGTATACAAGCGACTATATTTTCTAGTGGGTCCTTTCCCGATTTCTAATTCAAGGTGATATGGGGATATATGAAGCAAGTTTAACTATAACTAGCAGTTCGAACGAATGCACAAGAGTTCTACCTTCGTGGGCGCAAAGAAAAATTGTGTGTTGCTGTGAAGTCCCAGAGTTGCCTTGATCGAAAAAAAAACTGTTATGAAAGGTGCTCCAGTCGTGACAATCACACCGTTTTTTATATCTCGATATATATATTTTTCAATATAGACTTTAAGACGTCAGAGTGTGCTTTGCGAGATATTTAGCTGTTTTAATTCATTTGGTCGTCGAGCAAACTTGCCTGTCAATCAACGGTTCTCTCGCTCCTTCTCTCTCCTGCTTTCTTTCTCACTCTGTCTGTCTGTTTCTCTCTCTTCACTCACTCACTCTCTCACATACAGACACCCTTTGTCTTACACATTCTACTTCATATAATTATTCAACAGACAAGAATTGACGCTTCTATTACTTAGGGAGGGGGATAAAGGAGGTTGTACGGTTACCTGCAGACATATCGCCGCATTAAAACCGTTATAATAAAATTGTTGATGTTGTTGTTGTTGTTATTATTATTATTATTATTATTATTATTATTATTATTATTATTATTATTATATTATTGAGGTGGCGAGCTGGCAGAATCGTTAGCACGCCGGGCGAAATGCTTAGTGACATTTCGTCTACCGCTACGTTCTAAGTTCAAATTCCGCCGATGTCGACTTAGCCTTTCATCTTTTCGAGGTCGATTAAATAAGTACCAGTTACGCACTGAGGCCGATATAATCGACTTAATCCGTTTGTTTGTCCTTGTTTGTCCTCTCTGTGTTTGGCCCCTTGTGGGTAGTAAAGAAATAGGTATTTCGTCTGCCGCTACGTCCTCAGTTCAAATTCCGCCGAGGTCGACTTTGCCTTTCATCCTTTCGAGGTCGATAAAATAAGTACCAGTTGAGCATTGGGGTCGATGCAATCGAATATACCCCTCCCCAAAAATTTGAAACCTTGAGCGTATAGTAGAAATTATTATCATTATTATTAGTGTTTGTTATTTATATTTACATTTTCGTTTTATATCGAGAACTAGATATTCATATATAAATACATATATTTCTTATGTACATATATGTATGTGTGTTGCTGTTTTTGTACACATGTGCTTGTAAATACGTAAATGCATGTATGTGAGCATAGACATGTGTAGGAATTTCTGAGAGTGCGTATTTGCATGTATTTGTGTGTGTGTGTGTGTGTGTGTGTGTGTGTGTGTGTGTGTGTGTGTGTGTGTGTGTTTATTTTTGTGTGAAATAATTAAAAGCTGGGAGTGTTGCCTGAGTAGCATCAACAGTTTTATATCATCAACTGTTTAACGGAATGGAATTTTTACTGATAGTAATCATTATATTAATATTTGGGTTTTGAATTCTTTGCTGAAATAGAAAAGACTCTATCGCTTCATCATTGTCTTTTGTTGTTGTGCTGTGATGAATGTGTGTGTGTGTATGTGTGTGTGTGTGTGTGTGTATTTGTGTGTGTGTGTGCGTCCGTGCTTGCGTGCGTGTGTGTGAATGTGTTATATGCATCTACGCACAATCCTGAACGTTCACATACGGATATGTACATACGAATATGTGTTTCGGTGTACGTGCATATATGTGTATATACATATAGGTATATAGGTATATATATATATATATATATATATATGTATGTATGTATGTAAATATATACATATATATATATATGTGTGTATATATATATATATATATATGTGTGTGTGTGTGTATTTCATGTATGAATATATATATACATATCTATGTATCTAGAAACATACATATATGTATGTATATGAATATATAGTGAAAGAGAGAGTGAGAGAGAGATTGCATCTATGTATGTGCATGTGAGCGTGTGTGTGTGTAAATTTAGAACTTTAGATTCATTTTTTCCCGTTGGCAGATCGTCAATCTGGCTCTGTTTTCAAATCCAAGAAAACAGACACTGAATATCTCAGTAATTGAAATCTCGAACACTTAATAACTGAATTGAACAGCTAAAAACTCATCCACCAGGCTCCCTCCAAGTGGTTGGCCCTTAACTATTCTGGCTACCATTTTATATATAATCACTTGTTTTCCAGTTTGTTGCATTAGGTCATATTATCATCATTATCATTACCATCATCATCATCATCAGCAGCAGCAGCACCATCTTTATCTTCCCATCATCGCCATTATCATCATCTTCATCATCATCATTAACATCATTATCATCATCATCACGACCATCGCTACCAGCACCACCACCATACCACCATCATCATCATCATCAACATCATTATCATCATCATCACGACCACCATAGTTATCATCACCGCCGCCTCCACCCTCATCATCATCATCACCTCCATCGTCATCATCATCATTATAACTTATGCCCTAGGATTATCGCCAC
Source organism: Octopus sinensis (assembly GCF_006345805.1). Taxonomy (NCBI): domain Eukaryota; kingdom Metazoa; phylum Mollusca; class Cephalopoda; order Octopoda; family Octopodidae; genus Octopus; species Octopus sinensis. The sequence goes on from NC_043000.1 coordinate 84,822,095, forward strand.
TCAGTAAGTACACAACCTGTTTCCAGTCCTGTGTTTTGAAGGTTTTTATTAGTTCAACCAATATAGGTGGCCTTCACTAAAATAGAATGACGGTAGCCTCTGTTATGGTGGCTGTGAATAATGTGGTACTATCAACATAATCTATGTCTGTTATTGTTGTGTTTGGATGATAACGGGAGGAGGAGCTTGTAGAATAGAGTTCTTTTATTTTGTCACCTGACGTGCGATAGAAAGACATAAGCTTTGCTTGCTTGCTTGATTGATTGATTGATTGTTTGCGTGATGTTCTTCCTCCATGAATCTGGGGTCGTACCAGGTTAGTGGTCCCAGAAACTTCATTATGTGTAGTGCGAACCAGATCCACCTATCGTTTCCATTGCTGGCAATCTCGTGCCAGCCCCTCTCCATCCTCCAAACTGACGTCGAACCTCTGAAGATGTTCCCCAGTCATGTCCAGCTATCTGATGCGGGAACTACCAGGAGGCCTCTTGTAGCCTCATTCTCGACAAAGTTAAGGCTGATGATAAATGGAAATGATGCAAATATATTGCCTTGCAAAACACCGATAATAATGTTGAAGAAATCAGCGTCTCTATGAGTTTTTGTAGAACATCATGATTGCTTCTACTTCTTGAAATACGTCGTATGTAAGAAGAATTTACTCCATTTTGCCTCATTGGACATTATGAAGTCTTCTAAACAACCTATAAACACTAAAAACTTTATGTAAGCGTTCAACCCAGACTCTCTCAATGATTTTTCTCGCATTTAAAATTTATTCAACCGTAGACTGATTTTTCCCTGGTTTTATAGTATTCGGCAACAATTCAATAATTTGCTTTAGACTTTTGTGCTTCTATCACCGGTAATGGAATCAGTCAGTAATTTTTAGTCATGTCTAAATAACCTTTCTTGTGAAATGTCAGAATACAACCTCCAGTTCACTTCACAATTCTATTCTTATTCTGAACCACAGTACAAAATTATAGGAGGCTATCGCTCAATGGTTTTGTCTTCGAAACCTCTAGTACTATATCAAGTTCACCAACCTGTTTTTGGTTCTTTTCAGTCCTTCAGATAGTTCATCTAATGTGAAATCATCAAGCTTGATGTCGAGCTTCTGCTTAGTATTAACTTCATTGGATCTATTTGAAACTTCTGGGATAATACACACAGGTTCTGGAAATGTTCCTTCCACTTGTTTAGTCATTCATGCGACGTGTGGCTTTTACTTTCAACTTAATCATACATTTCCTGCTACTAATTGCATTGACCAATAAACATGTCAGGAAGGACTGTACGTTGCTGCTATATTCACAATCAAACCTATTTTGTTTTCACAATATTTCCGTTCGATTTCATAAGTGCTGGTTAAATCTTTAAAATTGAACGACACTCTTCAATTAATTGCGTTTTTCGGTAAATACTTTAGACTCCGAAGGGATTCGACGTTTAATTTTAGTCAAACGGATGTTTTTTTTATGGGAAGACATTCTCCAGAGAAATTATTAAAATGTCATATATTCCACTTAGGAAGCTGTTTTCAGTTCCTGCTTGCTATGCCTTGAAACGTGTTTGATCGAGATTTCCTGCTTATTAGTGTGTAAATTCAACTAAATTCTAATAGATATTAAATACTAATTAGGATCAACTCTTTCCATACAACCCTGTAGTTCGTAGTTTATCACACATATCGTTTTTCAATTCATTTTATTATGAACAAGTAATCAAGCTGGAACTTGCCACTCTTGAAATAGGTACGTGATCATAGACTGGACTCTTCTTTTGAAATTTAGCTTTTAGACATAGAAGGTTATCTTTGGTAATGGAATCTAACATGTGTTGGCTATTTCAATGGTAGAAGGTAAATTTGCGGTTATTATTTTGTCGAGTAATATATATATATAAAATTGTTACCAGTTCAAATCCATATGAATGTGTGTGTGTGTGTGTGTGTGTGTGTGTGTGTGTGCGCGTGCGTGTGTGTATCTAAATATATATGTAAATATATATACACATAAATACATATACATGAGGGTGGTTGTAGGTGTGGGTGGGTGTGGGTGTGGGTGTGTATGTATGTATATAGTGTTATAGTATACATAATATACTATAGTATCAGGAGACAGATTTTCTATATACTAGGGATTTGTAAATGTTTTTTGTGTCAGTAGCTTCTTTTCATAATATCTAGCATTACCAAAAAGACTGGATCACATGATATCACAAAAAATAACGTTACAGATCGTTTCAAAGAGTTAGCATTAGATCTAGCATATCTGTAAAACTGCCTTCTCCAGAATGTGCCATTATATAGAGCCCCAGGGACATTAGCTACACAAAATGTTACAAACATTATTACATTTTCTTATGGTAATTCGATGGTTAAATGTCTATAAAATAGTGTTTATCTGTCTACAATGATTTGTTTTGTATAGAAGCTCATGTTAGAGGCAATGAGCCGCTGAACTCGGCAGCTATGATATACAAGAGTAGCTGTTGGAACTGCTTGCAATTCAGGCCACGATCTAGTCTTTAAGGCTTAAAATATGTCGTACATGTTCAGTTAATTCGTTTAATTGCTGAGAATTCGCTGCTATATTGAACGTGTCGAGCAACTATCCAATACTTTCTAACACATTTGAAAATACTTCTAGGTATCAATAGAAAGATTGCCGCAACGACAAAAAAGTTGACAAGATGCCGAAACATCAACGTGGTTTTAATATTTGGTTAGAGTAAGGTGACGAGGTGACAGATTGGTTAGCAGGTCGGGCAAAATGCTTAGTGCCATTTAGTCCGTTTGAGTTCTGTCTTCAAATTCCATTCACCTTTGCCTTTCGAGATCGATAAAATAAATACCAGTTGAGTACTGTGGCCGATATAATCGCCTTACACCCTCCCCTGAAATTGTCGGCCTTGTGCCAAAGTTTGAAACTGATATTTCATTAGAGTAAGGCAGCGAGCTGACAGAGTCGTTAGCACGCCGGGCAAAATGCTTAGTGGAATTTCTTCTGCCAACACTTTTTGAGTTCAAATTCCGTGAAGGTCGACTTTGGCTTTCACCTTCTTGGGGCCGGTGAAATAAGTACCAGTTGAGCACTAGTGTCGATGTAATCATTATATACCCTCCCCTAAAATTGCTAGCTTTGTGCCTAAATT